>NC_133619.1:20840389-21005389 GCF_048593235.1 Sminthopsis crassicaudata | reverse complement strand
TTAAGCTGCCTAAGGAAAACCTTAATAACACAGGTGAACAGTGGTATTGGGCCTGAGAGGAACTACTTCATTTCCATCATGGTGGAGATTCAAACACTTCGTCTTTAAAAAAAGATGTTTAATCATGTGTTCTGTTTTGACTTTCTTTTCTCACTGTCTGCCACCATGGCCTTCAATAGCATAGATGTGTAAGAAATGTATAGTAAACTGAAAGTTAATATTAATAAGCAAGAAAACTATGATGGAGAGAATACTTTTTTGTTGGGTTACTCAGAACTATTCCACATAATATTTTCTCTGAGTTCTAATAGAAGAGAAACAAATGATTTCTGTGAGTAGACTGTTTCATATAAACATACACAGGGACAAAAGAATATTTAGCTTTTACATTATTTTCCATATGTTTATATTTTTCTAGCTACATTTATCTAATTCAACAATTAAGGACAATTACTGCTCTTTGGAGGATGTGATTTAGATACTGCTCAAACAAATTTGATTTAACAAGGGAAGTTCTCCACTTACAAAACAGATGAACTAATTTCAGAAAACAGTTAACACTTTATTGTAAACTACCAGAATAAAAATATGAGCCAGTTCATGACTCTGTAGAACTAAGTAGGAATATTGATTAGGATAGCAGGGGGAGAATTCATATTAAGATAATGAAAGAAGAGGAGAAAAAGCAGAAGAAAAAGAGAGGAAGGAGAATGAAGGGGAACAAAGAAAGAAGAGAAAAACAGCATATTTTAGTGGATAGAAAGCTATATTTTAGTTAGGAAAAAATGAATTTAGATTCTGTTTGAATTGCTACTTGCGTGATTATAAACTGCTTTCCTTCCCTCCCCACACCTTCCATTCCAGTCAACTCTCTAAAGATTATAAATTAGAAAATGCTATGCATCATTGCAGAGTTTTTCCATATTAAGAATTCTCTGAAAAAATAAAATTGTAAACTCCTTGAAGTCCTTTTTGTATCCCAACTAAGTCTAATACATAATAGGTACTTAATAAATCGGTTGAATAAACACACACAAACATGTATACAAATATACATAACACATCTATAAGTGCATATATAATATGTGAATATATTATATATAATTATTATGTAAATATATAAATCAAGTTTAACCACTCACCTGGGCAGTAGGTGATACATGTAAATAATATGTATCAACCCTAGATAAAGTCACATTTTGAATTTGGGAAAGGATAGTCAACATATAAAAGGCAAATTGGGAAGCAGATGAGAAAGAGAGGAAAGGTATGCAGAAATAGTCTAGAGTCTAGCTTGGATTAAATTGAACATGTCTTGGGCCCTTCATGAAATGGTGTTCTTGACAGAGAGAAGAGCCTCCTAGGAAAGATTTGTCCAAGGTGGAAAGCCAGCTAGAGCTAAGATAAAATAACTAGAATGAGTGGAACAAAGAGAGAGATGAGCCAGCCCGAGAGTCTTATGAATCCTCTAACACTTTAAATTTTGTAAAATACTTGGCACATAATCTTGTTTGTACAATGATCTGTGTCATTTTGGAAAAGCGAAAAGATATTATCCTTAACAATATTGCCTTATTATATTTATGTTAAACGTAGGATGTTTGATACCATTTGAATTTTCTGTAATATCACAGAAAAGTAAGGATTATAAATGGATATATATTCTCAATGGCTAATATTACTCAACATATTTCATTTTTGGGTTTCACACAGTTTAATATAATCAGAAGAATGGACATTGACCCATTGTCAATAAGGGTATTCGTGTCTCAGTGTTATTGAAAGTTATTTAATGTGAAAATTTGTGTCAACATTTAGCATCATGTGCTAGGTACCACAGGGGACACACCCTCAGAATTCTTTTTAGAAATACAGATCTCAGCCTATGGAACTCACATTTTAAATTCACCACACGACTATGATGCAAATAATAGGGAAGAAGGAATATGCTCAAGGGAAACAATGCTACTGCCCTTGAATATTTTATCAATTTGCAAGAAAATGTGTTTAAATATTGGACACTATTCACAAAGGTTTTTAAGTAATGATATGTAACTACTTCAGCATGTATAAAGTCATTAATTCATAGAACTCTATAGCTGAAAACAACTTTAGAGGTCATGCAAGCCATCTATCTCTTCCATTGTTTGAAGAAGTGTTTAGCCTAAGATCACAAAACTAGTTTGTTTTAGAGCTAGGATTAGAACCTAAGCATCCTCAAACAAAGTCATCTCAATATATTTTTTTCCAAAAACTTTCAGTGGTCACATAACAATTTCCTAAATAATTAATGGTAACATATAGGCAAAATAAATGATTTTAAAATTTGTATATTGATGGTATAAGACAGCTTGATGGGATTATAAAGAATAATGTAATCTTTCCTTCCTCTCTCCAGTTTAAAATTAATAAACTGAGACCCAAAGAAGTTAAATGAAATGTGCATGATCAACGAGACAATAAGCATCTCAGATGAAATATGAACCTAGGATTTCTCACTCCTTAAGCAGTGATCTATCCATTATATCACATCACCTCGTGACACTTTGTTGTTGATAATTCAAGGCTGGTAAGTTTTTTTTTTAATTTCTTTATTTTAACATATATTGTTGTATCAGTCAGTCATGTTGGGAGAGAAGAATCATAGCAAAAGAGAAAAGCCATAGGAAAGAAAAACAGAATAAAGAAGTGAATACAGCATGTATTGATTTTCTTTCAGTCTCCTTAGTTCTTTTTCTGAATACATATGGCATTTTTCGCTCCAAGTCTATTGGGATTGCTTTGAATCACTGAACCACTGAGAACAGCCAAAGTTTTTCATAGTTGATCATTGCAAATTCTTGCTGTTGTTGGGCACAACATAGTCTTGGTGCTTCTTGTTTTGCTCAACTTTGTTCAAAACTTTCCAGACCTACCTAAAATCAACTTGTTCGTCATTTTTATAAAATAATATTCCATTACCTTCATATGCCACAATTTGTTCAGCCATTCCCCAATTGATGGACATCTACTCATTTTCCAATTCTGTGCTACTACAAAAAGAACTGCTACAAACGTTTTGCACACATTTTCTTTTCCCCTCTTTTTTGGTTTCCTTTCTATACAAATCCATTAATGGCACTGCTGGATCAAAGAGTATACACAATTTTAAACCCATTTGGGCACAGGTCCAGATTGTTCTCCAGAACGATGGGATCATTTCATAACTCCACCAACAATGCATTAGTGTTCCACTTTTCCCACATGCCTTCCAAATTTTATTATTTTTTCCTGGGATCTTTGCCAATTGGAGAGGTGTGAGATGGTATGTAAGAGTTGTTTTAATTTGCATTTTTCTAATAAATAGTGATTTAAAGCTTTTTTTTTTTTCATATAACTATTGAGGGTTTTAATTTCATCATCTGGAAATTGTCTGTCCATATCCTTTGATCATTCATCAATTAGGGAATGATTTGTATCCTATAAATTTGATACAGTTCTTTATATATTTTAGAAATGAGACCTTTAAAAAATACACAGAAAAAAAAGAAAAGAAATGAGACCTTTATCAGAAACACTGGCAATAAAGATTTATTCCCAGTTTTGGACTTCCCTTTTAATCTTCTTTCTGTTGGTTTTGTTTGTGCACAAAAAAAAAATTAATTTAATGTAATCAAAGTTGTTCATTTTGCCTTTCATAATATTCTTTAGTTCTTCTTTGTTTATAAATTCCTTCCTTCTCCAAAGATCTGAAAGGTAAATTATCCTTTGTTTTCTTAATTTGTTTAAGGTATTATTATGGGGTGTGAGATGTAGGTCTATGCCAAGTTTCTGACATTTTGTTTTCCAGTTTTCTCAGCAATTTTTGTCAAATAGTGAGTTATTGTTCTAAAACTTATAGTGTGGGGGTCTATCAGATAATAGGTTAATATAGGCTTTGATTACTGTGTCTTATGGATCTAATCTAGTCCATTGATCCAATACTTTATTTTTAGTCAATACCAAAGTGTTTGATGACTGCTGCTTTATATTATAGTTTTGGGTTTGGTACTGCTAAGTCACCATTCTTTGTATTTTTTTTTTCCATTAATTCCCTTGATATTATTGACTTTTTGTTCTTCCAGATGAATTTCATTATTATTTTATCTAGTTCCATAAAATAATGTTTTGGCATTTTGATTGGTATGGCACTGAACAAGTAGAACAATTTGGAAGAATTACCATTTTTTATTTTATTACTTTGGCCTAGCCATGAACAATTGATATTTTTCCAATAATTTAGATCTAACTTTATTTTCTGAAAAGTGTTTTATAATTGTGTTTTTATAGTTATTGGGTTCATTTTGGTAGGTTAGCTCTCAAGTATTTTATTTTGTCTGCAGTAATTTTAACTGGAATTTCTCTTTCTATCTCTTGCGTATGGGCTTTGTGAATAATAAATAGACATGTGGATAATTTGTGCATATCCTGCAACTTTGTTAAAGCTGTGAATTGTTTCCAGTGTTTTTATTTGATGATTTTTAGAGTTCTCTAAGTATACCATTTGAAAAGAGTGATGGTTTTATTTCCTCGTTGCCTATTCTAATTCCTTTAGTTTCTTTTTCTCTTCTTATAGCTAAAGTCAATATTTCTAGTGCAATGATGAATAATAGTGGTGATAATGGACATCCTTGTTTTACTACTTATCTTACTGGAAATGCTTTCAGCTTCTTTATATTACAAATAAGGCTTGCTAGGTTTTAGATAGATCCTGTTTATTATTTTAAGGACTCCCTTTATCACAAAGCTCTCTAGTGTTTTTAATAGGAATGGGTTCTGTATTTTGTCAAAAACTTTTTCTGCATATATTGAGATTATCATATAATATCTGTTGGTTTTTTGATTGATATGGTCAATTATGGTAATAGTTTTCTTAATATTGAAACAGCCCTACATTTCTGGTATAAATCCTACTTGGTCATAGTGTATTATCTTACTGATAATCTGCTGTAATCACTTTAACAATATTTTATTTATAATTTTTGCATCAATATTCATTAGGGAGGTTGATTTGTATTTTTCTTTTTGTCTTTGGCTCTTCCTGGTTCAGGTGTCAGGACCATATTTGTGTCATAGAAGAATTTGGTAGCATTATTTCTTTACCTATTTACCTGTTACATACTTCTGGCATTGGAATTAATTGTTTTTTAAGTTTTGGGTAGAATTCACATTTGGTCCTGGAGATTTTTTTATCTTGGGAAGTTCATTAATGACTTTTCAATGTTTTTTTCTAAAAGGGGACTATTTAAGTAAAACCTTACTCTATTAACCTGGGCAATTGACATTTTTGTAAACATCCATTTCAGTTAGATTGTCAGATTTACTGCCATACAGACAGGCAAAATAGCTCCAAATTATTATTTTTATTTCTTTTTTCATTGGTAATAAGTTTACCCTTTATGTTTTTTATGCTGGTTATTGGTTTTTTTCTTTGCTTTTTCTGATCAAATTAACCAAATGTTCATTTATTTTGTTGGGGTTTTTTTATCATTTAATCAACTCTTAGTTTTGTTTATTAGTTCAATAATTTTCTTAGTTTCGATTTTATTAATCTCTTCTTTCAATTTCAAAATTTGTAATTTGTTATCTAATTGGAGGTTTTTAATTTGTTCTTTTTCTAGCTTTTTTAGCCTAATTCATTAATCTCTTCTTTCCCTATTTTATTCATGTACCTATTTAAAGATATGAAATATTCCCCTAATAATTGTTTTGGCTGTCTCTCCTAGGTTTTGATATGTTGTCTCATTATTGTCATTCTCTTGAATGAAATTATGGATTTTTTCTGTGTTTTCTTGTTTGACCCACTCATTCTTTAAAATTAGTTTATTTACTAATCTATTTATTTAGTGCTATACCAATCAGACTCCCAAGAAACTATTTTAATGACCTAGAAAAAATAACAACAAAATTCATATGGAAGAATAAAAGGTCAAGAATTGCAAGGGAACAAATGAAAAAAAACTCAGAGGAAGGTGGTCTAAGTGTACCTGATCTAAAGCTATATTATATAGCAGCAGTCACCAAAACCATTTGGTATTGGCTAAGAAATAGACCGGTAGATCAGTGGAACAGATTAGATACAAAGGACAAAAAAGGGTACATCTATAGCAATCTAATCTTTGACAAACCCAAAGATTCCAACATTAGGGATAAAAATTCATTATTCGGAAAAAACTGTTGGGAAAACTGGAAATTAGTATGGCAGAAATTAGATATGGATCCACACTTAACACCATATACCAAGATAAGATCAAAATGGGTCCATGATTTAGGCATAAAGAGGGAGATAATAAATAGATTAGAGGAACAGAGGATAATCTACCTCTCAGACTTGTGGAGGAGGAAGGAATTTATGACCAGAGGAGAACTAGAGATCATTATTGATCACAAAATAGAAGATTTTGATTACATCAAACTAAAAAGTTTCTGTACAAATAATACTAATGCAAACAAGATTAGAAGGGAAGTAACAAATTGGGAAAATATTTTTAAAAACAAAGGTTCTGACAAAGGTCTCATTTCCAAAATATATAGAGAACTGACCATAATTTATAAGAAACCGAACCATTCTCCAATTGATAAATGGTCAAAGGATATGAACAGACAATTCTCAGAGGAAGAAATTGAAACTATATCCACTCACATGAAAGAGTGTTCCAAATCACTACTGATCAGAGAAATGCAAATTAAGACCACTCTGAGATACCACTACACACCTGTCAGATTGGCTAAGATGACAGGAACAAATAATGACAAATGTTGGAGGGGATGTGGGGAAATTGGGACACTGATACATTGCTGGTGGAGTTGTGAAAGAATCCAGCCATTCTGGAGAGCAATCTGGAATTATGCCCAAAAAGTTATCAAACTGTGCATACCCTTTGACCCAGCAACGCTACTACTGGGATTATATCCCAAAGAAATACTAAAGAGCGGAAAGAGACATATATTTGCCAAAATGTTTGTGGCAGCTCTTTTTGTTGTAGCTAGAAACTGGAAGATGAATGGATGTCCATCAGTTGGAGAATGGTTGGTATATGAAGGTTATGGAATATTATTGCTCTGTAAGAAATGACCAGCAGGAGGAATACAGAGAGGCCTGGAGAGACTTAGGTCAACTGATGCTGAGTGAAATGAGCAGAACCAGAAGATCGCTGTACACTTCAACAACAATACTGTATGAGGATGTATTCTGATGGAAGTGGAAATCTTCAACATAAAGAAGAGCCAACTCACTTCCAGTTGATCAATGATGGACAGAAATAACTATACCCAGAGAAGGAACACTGGGAAGCGAATGTAAATTGTTAGCACTAATATCTGTCTGCCCAGGTTGCATGTACCTTCGGATTCTAATGTTTATTGTGCAACAAGAAAATGATATTCACACACATGTATTGTACTTAGACTATATTGTAACACATGTAAAATGTATGGTATTGCCTGTCGTCGGGGGGAGGGAATAGAGGGAGGGGGGGCAATTTGGAAAAATGAATACAAGGGATAATATTATAAAATATATATATATATAATAAAAAAAAAATAAAATTAGTTTATTTAATTTCCAATTGGTTTTTAGTCTATCTTTCTCTATCCCTTTATTCAATATAATTTTTATTGCATTGTGGCCTGAAAAGGAAGCATTTACAATTTCTACCTTTCTGCATTCAATTGTGAGGTTTTATGCCTTAATCTATGATCACTTTTGTGTAGGCTATATGTACTGCTGAGAAAAAGATGTATTCCTTTCTTTCCCTATTCAGTTTTTTTCCAGAGGGCTATCATATTAAGTTTTCTAGGATTTTATTAACCTCTCCAGTTTTCTTCTTGTTTATTTTCTGGTTAGATTTGTCTGATCCTGAGATGGAAGGTTGAGATCTCCCACTAGAATAGTTTTGCTTTCTATTTCTTCTTGTAACTGGCATAAAATCTTCTCTAGGAATCGCCTGCTCTACCACTTGATGTATAAATATTTACGCTAGTTACTACTTCAGTATTTATTGTACCCTTTATCAACATGTACTTTCCCTCTTTATCTCTTTTAATAAAGATCTATTTTTACTTTTACATTATCTGAGATCATAATTGTTACCCCTGCTTTTTTTTCTTCAGCTGAAGCATAATTAATTCTCTTCCAGTCTTTTACTTTTATTCTGTATGTGTCTCTCTGTGCCAAATGTGTTACTTTTAAACAACCTATTGTAGGATTCTGTTTTTTAATTCACTCTGCTATCTGCTTCTGTTTTATGGCAAAGTTCATCTCATTCACATTCACAGTTATGACTACCAGTTCTGTATTCCCTTCCATCTTATTTTCTTCTCTGTATATATTTTGTGGTCTCTATCCATTGTTCTTAGTTCTGTGTGTTTTTTTTTTTTTTAATCTACTCCACCCATTATGTTATCTCCTATCACCCATCCCCCTTCTCTTATCTTTTTTTTTAGTATTTCTGCCCTCTTTCTATCCTGTCCCTATCTTTTCTTACCTCTGTCTCCAACTATTTCTTTATAGGATTAAATAAATTTCTATATCCAACTGAATTATTAAGTTATTCTCTCTTAGAGCCAAAACTGATGAGATCAAGCTTCAGACAATACTTATACCCCCCCCTTTTTTCCCTCCATGTAATAGTTCTTTGAAGCCTATGGTATGAACTAATTGTTCATTATACCTCCCCTTTCCTCATTTTCCAGCACACACCCTTCTCTACCTCTTGTCTTTTTCTTTGTAATCATCACATCAGAGTCCATTCACAATCACAGAGTTCATGTATACCCCACTCTGTCTGCCCCAGAAACCATTCTTGAGATTTACAGATATCATTTTCACATCTAGGGATATAAATAGTTTAACCTTTAAGTAATATATATTTTCCCCTGTTTACCTTTCTATGCAAAACTTGGACCCTATTTTTGTAGATACATTTTTCTGTTCAATTCTGGGTTTTTTGATAGAAATGATTGAACATCTCTTACTTCATTGAAGCTCCATCTATTTCTCTGAAAGATGATGCTGAATCTTGCTGGGTAGTTAATTCTTGGTTGTAACCTAAGCCCTTTGCCTTCTGGAATATGGTATTTCAGGCCCTCCACTCCTTTATTGTAGAAGTTTCCAGATCCTGTATAATCCTGACTGTTTCTCCTTGATATTTGAATTGTGTTTGTCTGGCAACTTGCAATATTTTTTTTCCTTGCAATTGTAGTTTTGGAGTTTGCAACAATGTTTCTTGAGGTTTTCCTTGTGGTATCTCTTTCTGAAGGTGATGGGTGAATTCTTTCAATCAGTATTTCCCTCTGTGTTTCTAGAATATTGGGACAATTTTACTTTATGATCTCTTGTAAAATGCTATCCAGGCTGTTTTCTTTAGTGGACTTTTTTTTTTCCAAGTATTAACTCTCTCATGCATACCTCTCATTTTCTTTCTTACTTTTTCTTCTACCTTTCTTACTTGCCTTTCAAAGTCTGTCATGAGCACTTTTCAAGTACTTAGAAAGTGGAATAACTTTGATCCTTGGCCTATACTTGAAGGTTTTCCAACAGAATAGATGGAACCATTAAGCTTTCATTCTTTTGGCAAAATTTTTCTGTAAACAATGTGATTATCATTTGACAGTGAGACATTAGAGAAGCAGTAATGTCATTATAGAAAAAAAATCGAGATTTTGAAAAAGCACTAAAGAGCAAGAATCAAGGCTAAATGGTAAGCAGAGAGTATTTCCTACCAGTAGGAAAGATACCACATGTATATACCACATGTGGTATATAGGTGGGTAAAAATAAAGGAAATATAGATGAGAAAACATTGATGCTTTGGGATTTAGATTATTAGAAGAAGAATCTAAATTTAATCACTCACAGATTCATTCAATGATTGTAGAACATAAAAACAAAAAAGTGCATTTAATATTTTTAATGTTATATATTTAACTACTTGCCATCTAGGGAAGAGGATGGAGAAAAGGGAGGAAAAATTGGAACACAAGGTTTTACAAGTGTTGATGTTAAAGAATTATTCATGCATATGTTTTTAAAAATAAAAGTCTTTAATAAAAAAAAACAACAAAAATATTTAATGTTTGTCTACATAGTTGACCTTCCTTAAAAAGCAATTAACACAAGTAAATAATGAAATAGGGGAAAAAGTCTTAAAATGTGTGATGTTTCACAGTAATATTCCTATCTACCACTTCATTATTTTATGTGAAGAGAAAAATATTTTCATTTTTTTTTCCTTTGGATCTAATCTTGTTCTTTGTTGTTTTGAAACATTTAATTTCAACTATTTTTAGCTCTTATTTTTTTCCATATCCATTGTTGTTGTCCTTATATAGTCTTGGATTCACTTTCTTTACTCTTAATTGATCCAAGTAAGTCTATCTATGTTTTTCTCTACTTTTTACAAGAATTCAATATTTCATTACATTGTTGTACCCCAATTTGTTTAAATATTTCCTAGTTAAAGAATATCTATTTGCTTCTTGTCCTCTGCTATGACAGAAGAGGTGGGATTTTTTTGTTGTTGTTTTCCCCTTTATAATTTATCAATGATCTTCTTGGAATATAATTATTCTAATTTGCCTACATGGAATTTAAGTTTATCAATGGAATTTTTAGGTTAAAGACTTTAGTCAATATCATTGTATCATTTCAAATTTCTTTCCAGAATGGCTTTACCAATTCACCAACCATTACAAAAATGTGCTACCAACTTCTCCTAGACCTATATTGATCATCTTTGCCAAATTGCCAGATATAAACTAAAATATCAGAACAGTTTTGATTCACATTCCTTTTATTATTAGTGAGTGGCATAGGATATTGTTCCTTAAAGTTATTATTTGTTATTCTTCTACTCAATACTGAGTATTCTACTGAGTGTCATGTCATTTGACAAGATATCTACTGGGGAATAACTTTCAGTCATATGTATTTTCAGTCTATATTTATTGTATATTTATTTTTTAACATGTTAATCTTTTCCTGCAGAGTAAGCACTTAGAAAGTAGATTGCAACTGAGAGCATAACTTGCACCCACCATTTTTTTACGTGATTTATTTGTTTTCAAAAACGAATACTTCCTTTTGCCCAGAGAAGGGAAACAAAATGAACCAAAGGATGTTTCCAGGAAGGATTAAGAAAGCTTCTTAATCACAAGAAGACCATGACTCAGTTCTTAGCCACAGACTACAAGCCAATCCCTGGCCATCCAGTTTTGTAAATATATGCTAATGGTTGAAAAGGAGACTATGAGAACAGCACAAATCCATCACCACTTCTGGAAATATATGTAAAAAAGAGAGTTAAAACTTTCCCTTTTTTCCTTCTGAATATTTATCATTTATTTTTTTTTATTTTATTATCATATTTCAAAATATTTGCATTAAAATGAAAAGGAGAAAATGGACTAGAAACTATGTAGCACGGAAAAAAAAACTCAGGCTATTTCTTCTTTATGTATATGATTGTTTGTGAAAATTATTATGTATTCTACTAAAGATGGAACTCCTGAGATCTTTTTTTATTATATATATTTTTTATAATATTATCCCTTGTATTCATTTTTCCAAATTATCCTCCCCCTCCCTCTACTCCCTCCCCTCGATGACAGGCAGTCCCATACATTCTACATGTGTTACAATATAACCTAGATACAATACATGTGTGTAAGTACAATTTTCTTGTTGCACAATAAGCATTAGATTCCGAAGGTACATGCAACCTGGGCAGACAGATATTAGTGCTAACAATTTACATTCACTTCCCATTGTTTCTTCTCTGGGTGTAGCTACCTCTGTCCATCATTGATCAACTGGGAGTGAGTTGGCTCTTCTTTATGTTGAAGATTTCCACTTCCATCAGAATACATCCTCATACAGTGTTGTTGTTGAAGTGTACAGTGATCTTCTGGTTCTGCTCATTTCACTCAGCATCAGTTGATGTAAGTCTCTCCAAGCCTCTCTGTATTCCTCCTGCTGGTCATTTCTTACAGAGCAGTAATATTCCATAACCTTCATATACCATAATTTACCCAACCATTCTCCAACTGATGGACATCCATTCAACTTCCAGTTTCTAGCCACTACAAAAAGAGCTGCCACAAACATTTTGGCACACACAGGTCTCCTTCCGCTCCTTAGTATTTCTTTGGGATACAAGCCCAGCAGCAGCACCGCTGGGTCAAAGGGTATGCACAGCCCGACAACCTCTTGGGCATAGCTCCAAATTGCTCTCCAGAATGGCTGGATTCTTTCACAACTCCACCAGCAATGTATTAGTGTCCCAGTTTTCCAACATCCCCTCCAACATTCATCATTATTTGTTCCTGTCATCTTAGCCAATCTGACAGGTGTGTAGTGGTATCTCAGAGTTGTCTTAATTTGCATTTCTCTGATCAGTAGTGATTTGGAACACTCTTTCATGTGAGTGGATATAGTTTCAATTTCTTCCTCTGAGAATTGTCTGTTCATATCCTTTGACCATTTATCAATTGGAGAATGGTTCGGTTTCTTATAAATTAGGGTCAGTTCTCTATATATTTTGGAAATGAGACCTTTGTCAGAACCTTTGCTTTTAAAAATATTTTCCCAATTTGTTACTTCCCTTCTAATCTTGTTTGCATTAGTATTGTTTGTACAGAAACTTTTCAGTTTGATGTAATCAAAATCTTCTATTTTGTGATCAATAATGATCTCTAGTTCTCCTCTGGTCATAAATTCCTTCTTCCTCCACAGGTCTGAGAGGTAGACTATCCTCTGTTCCTCTAATTTATTTATTATCTCACTCTTTATGCCTAAATCATGGACCCATTTTGATCTTATCTTGGTATATGGTGTTAAGTGTGGATCCATATCTAATTTCTGCCATATTAATTTCCAGTTTTCCCAACAGTTTTTTCCAAATAATGAATTTTTATCCCTAATGTTGGTATCTTTGGGTTTGTCAAAGATTAGATTGCTATAGATGTACCCTTTTTTGTCCTTTGTATCTAATCTGTTCCACTGATCTACCGGTCTATTTCGTAGCCAATACCAAATGGTTTTGGTGACTGCTGCTATATAATATAGCTTTAGATCAGGTACACTTAGACCACCTTCCTCTGAGTTTTTTTTTTTTTTCATTGAACTCCTGAGATCTTAAGAATTGTAAATCACAGTGGGCTTGAAGTGCCATCTTTCTGACCCAAGTTTAGCAGTATCTTATACATAACAACAAATTCTGCACTACATCTTGAGATGTGTCTTTGCCATAAGTCAAAGACTCCAACAGGTTTCGATATTAGAGTTTGATAGTCTGAATTTATATGAATTCCTAAATATTGTGTTTGATTAAAGACTATATTTATTCCCAACAATGTGCCAATCTAGCTAAATTTACAAGAGACAACCACTAATTAATTCACTTCCTTCTTCTCTAATGGAAAATCAGATTTATATAGTTTAAAATTATATATGGAAAATGTTATAAACTAATTAAACTATTCAGTTTTACTTTTCCCAAATCACAGAGAATTTACCCATCATGCTAAACCCTGAATGTTATGGGACATATTTCTTTAAGAAGTTTTAATGTTAAAAGTCAATTGTAGAGGTGAAGCATCAGATCTGCAGCAACTCTGGTTTTCATGTAATGGTCTTCCTGAATTAAGTAGGATTGGAGAAAATATATAAATAAACTGAATGCAATGGATAAAATGGAGAAATGGAGTAAATAGAGAAAAATAGAAAGTAAGATATTCACAATTTATCTTCTGATATTGAAAATAATAATAAGAACCTCAAGGAAAAGGAAAGAAGTGATAAAAATGAATAGATAATGAATTAGGGATATAAAGGCAAATAATATCAGGAATGGAAAAGAAAGTTGCAAATCTTAGTTCAAGTCTATAATATAGTAACTTATAATTTAATTAAGACTAATCATATATTTAAAATATAAGCTTTAATGCATACTAAATCATAGGAGAATATAGCACATTACCTAAAGGTACAAGTCAAAATTAAATTAACAGTAAATAAATTCATTAGGATTTGATTGCCCTGAAAACCCAAATTATTAATGTGGCTTATTCAGGAATGTATTTTATCTCTCAAGTTCCAACTCTGTGAACTCATTTGGGATTTTCTTGGCAAAAATACTGAAATGATTTGTCATTTCCATTCATCTCATTTTAAAAATGAGGAAACTGAGACAAACACAGTTAAATGACTTGCCCAGTAAGTGTCTGAGTCTGGATTTGATGGCTTACCTTCCTAACTCCAGGGCTGGCCCTTCATCTACTCTGTCACCTAACTGATATGTTAGAAAGAGCTTTGAGTGTCAATCACACTTGATCCCAAAAGTGTTAGAAAATAACTGAAGTTTGTTGTGTAGGAGATGACTTGATCAAAGCTGAGGTTTAGGAAAATTTACCTGCCATTGTATGGAGGAAGAATTGGGGAGGAAGAAAGTTTTTTGGTTTTTCCTTTGTTTTTTTGGTGGGGAGGGCAATGTAGTTGAGGAAGGAGAAAATGAAACTTATGTTTTCTCCAAATAAAAAGAGAGAAAGGAACAAGTTGTAGTAAATAGTTAAATATATGGGGGGAATGAGTGAATGCAATGGTAATGATGCAGTGAAATTAGGAAAAAGAAAGGAGAGAGACTCTCTGCTCTGAATTTTTCTCAAAAAAAAATGAGATATTTTATTTGCCCCCTCTACCTCTCCCAGTTCAGTTTTTGTGATTTAAAAACTATGACGGCAGTAATGGGATAGAAACTCTCACCACTATTGCATTTAAGCAACATATATATTACTTTTTTATCTTGCAGAATTTTCTAGTTCACTTAAAGTTAAACGACATCTCTGTGATGGCATGGATAAGAACACATGAGTAATAAAACTTGAACCTAGATTCTCCTGACTCTTAGACTAAACCTTTATTGGCTATACTATAGTGTCTTACAGTCAGCCAATTAATATTTATGAAGCACCTGATATATGTTAGGCACGGTGCTAAGCCCTGGGGATACAAAGAAAAGTTTTCAAGGAACTGTCCTATTTCATCTATAACATAATGTTAAACAAAATATTACAGACAGGAGTTAGGCTCGGTAAGAAAATTTTAGGAGTGGAAACGTGAAAAAATCATGGATGGACAAGTGATGATAGATTCCACAAACATAAGTAAAAGGAATAGGAACAGAGAAAACTGAGCCAATCTGCAGGGAGAGGGAGGGTTGGACAGCTCAGAGGAAGGGTGGTAAGTAGGGTCCTGGCCAATTGTAGAGTGTAACCTTGAAATCAAGTGGCCTAAGTCTTTTGAAGACAATTTAGGGATGGAAAAGCTGAATGGGAGAAGGGAAGACTTAGCTGATTGGCTGACACTAAGATTGGGTCTAATAAACTGTAGAAAGGTAATAATTTCTTTGAGATGATTCTTGGTATAGCAATGTGCTCCTACTATCCCAGCTTATTGCTTTAATTCATTCCTCATCAAAATTAGAGAGCTTATGGAATTTTAAAGCTGTAATGAAGTTGTAGATCAACCCATTCATTTCAAAATCTTGAGTTTTTGTTTGTTATGTTTTTTTTTTTTCAGTTGGATGTAACACCGGAATCAATTAAGAATTCCTTTTTAAAAATAGTTTCTTTATACCTTAATTCACTTGTTTATTTACTGTTCTCATTTTCTCCTTAGTTGTTTTATCTTCTAAGTGCTAGAGGGAAAGGGAAGGGAATAAGAATTTATTAAGATCTTATTATGTGTCAAGCATTGCACTAAGCGCTTTACAAATAGTTTCATTTAATTTTCACAACAACTTTTCGATAAGTAACTGCTATTATTTTCCATATTGTCCAACAATATGGAAACTGAGGATGATAGTTTAAGCCATTTCTCCTGGATCACACAGCTAATAATTTCCTGACACCAGATACAGGGCCCTCTACACAACTGAATAGCCTTCAAGGATAATTAAATATGGATAATAAATTGAATACACTTTTTTCTCTGCTTCCTCCCATCTCATAACTTTTCTTCTTTCCTCTACTTACTGATTTCTAATAATATTTTATTCAGACTTTGAGATTTATTGTTCCTTTCTTTTGTCAGTTATTAATTTCAATGCTTTTCTCCCTATTTGGGCATAATAAGTTCTTTATGAACAAGATCTCTGTTGCATAAAACATTCTAACTAAAAATGGTTTGTTGTTGTTCTTGTTTACATTATTTTTGTATGTGTAATATCTAGTGCAATGGCTTCCATAGAATACATTTAATAAATATGTGTTTCAGGGACATAAAAAATTATATATCTCTTCACTACACTGCTGGCTTTCCTGTAGACACTACTCATGTTAATTTTTTTCATAAATTTTGCTCTGTTGTTTCTTTCAATATCTTTTGTTACTGATATTACTGATTTTATGTAGAATGAACTTTCATATGATTATTAATCTTTTTTTTTCTAATTATATCAAGTAGATTCAATGATCAAAAGTTCTCACTCATATCATTCAGCAATTCATAAAGGGAAAAACACACAAGACGAAAACATTAGATCAATTCAATAAATTAAAATTTACAAATACATCTATCTAAATATTTGTCTGTCTATATGTATACACATATTATATACACTTCCCACACAAGTAGCTTCTGGGCCCATGAGATGAGCTAAAATAAAATATATTGATTATGCATAAAAAGCAGTATTACACAATTTCAATGAGTAAGATTAATAAAAATCAGAAAGTTGTATATATGCATATATTCATACTTATATATATGCAACTGAGATCTATATGTGTATGTGTGTATATAAACATATAATAGTCATACATTTCATGTGCATGAAATTGATTTGAATAGATGTATAATCTGGAAAAACATTGATTTAGTATTGGTTCAACTCTCAACCTTATTCATGGAATTCAGGAATTCACTTTCATTAAGTGAAATACAGAAATACATAGTTATTTGGTAAAATGAGGTGCTAACAAATCTTGTGCAAGATCCTTCCTCCTATTTGCTATGCTTAAAAATTACAAATTATGGAAAATTGAGTGGATGCCCATCAATTGGGAAATGGCTGAATAAGTTGTGGTAAATGAATATAATGGAGTATTATTGTTCTAAAAGAAATTATCAGCAGGCTGATTTCAGAGAGGCCTGGAGAGACTTATATGAATTGATGCTATGAAATGAGCAGAATCAGGAGATCATTGTACATACCAGCAACAAGACTATGCAATGATCAATTCTGATGGATGTGGCTTTTTTCAACAATGAGATGATTCAGTCCAATTCAGATAGACTTGTGATGGAGAGAGCCATCTACATTCAGAAAGAGGACTATAGGGACTGAATATGGATCACAGCATAGTATTTTCACCATTTTTTTGTTGTTGTTTGCTTGCTTGTTGGTTTTTTATCTAATTTTGCTTGTGCATCATGATAAATGTGGACATATGTTTACAAGAATTGCACATGTTTAATCTATTTTAGATTACTGGCTGTCTAGGGGAAAGAAAGGGAAGGACAGGGAGAAAATTTGGAAAGCAAAGTTTTGCAAGGGTAAACATTGAAAACCATATTTGCATATATTTTGAAAAATAAAAGGCTATTATTTAAAAATTATGAATTATTTTGAATCTATTGCTTCCATAAAAAGTCTGTTTTATTGTTGTGGTTTGTTTTTGGTTTGATGCATTTTTTTCAATTTAAAAAGTAATACAATAATGATCCAGAGAACAACTCAGCAGTAATGTGAAATGATAACGATTATAATTGCCATTTCCTGCCATCGGACATAAAATTACTATATAATGATAATGAATATTATTGTATCTCATGACACATTAATTTTTCACTCTGCAACTGAAAGCACTAAGGAGACAATGATACCAAGGGAACCTCATCTTGAAAGACATTTCAGGGGCACGGGACTAGACTTTTATTTATTCTTATCTCTTCTAACAGTATAAATGCATCTTTTTTTCTTTCATTTTCTTTAATCAAAGATTTTTCAGAGAATTTACTTTATAAATGCATTTTAAAATCCACAAAGATACTGAAACTGTAATATGACCACTAAAAGTGAATGATAGAAAGGTAATCCCTTAAAAAGATTTCTCAGGAACAATTGATCTTGTAATACCCTAATTCAGTACTTTATAAATTATAATATGTAAAAGAATCCTAATATGCATATATTCACATATAAAATGTGAACTAACTTGTCCTCAGTTACTTTTTGACATTAAAGAAACCCAGAGTTCTCAAAGTTCATACCAGCACAATATAAGCTTTTGGCAGTTAAATAAACCTGAAAAGTTTTTGATTATGAGCCTATCAATGGATTTTTTCTTTGGCACAATCATCCCTCTAAAATCAGAGAGATTTATCCCCAGTAGCAACTCAGTCCATTGACTAGTTATAAATTTATTATTTTGGATACAATATGCTTAAGTACATAAAGATTCTGATTTGCTTTGGTTGAAACAGTGCACACATAGAAAATAGCAAAGATCTCTTGATGGATTGCTATTTAAGTACTATGAAAGAAGATTTATTTCTATCTTTTTTCTTAACTTTTCATCCATGAATTTTTTATCTTAATCCATATTATTTTCTAAATTTCCCAGGTTTACAACTTCTTAGACATGCTTATTATTACTTTGTTTTTGCTAGTATTTCTTAATTCTCAGATTATTTTAGCTTTGAGTTTCTCATTTTATCCTTATAATATTCTTTTGAAATACTCAGGACAGCTCACCTCTTTACAGGTGAGAAAACTGAGGTTTAAGTAAAATGAATAATTTATCAATATCAGACAATGGTAGTCAGAACATGAAGGCAGATTTCCCAACTTCTATTCCTTATTCTTTCAACTGCACTAAGGAAATCATTTCCCATTGTTAATTATTTCCTATTTATTTTTATGTAGCTTTCTCGGTATACATAATTAGATTGTAAGCTCTTTGAAGGTAAGAACCATCTTTTGCATCTTTTTTAAAAAATATGAATATTGTTTAATCAGTGAATATCACAGTATTTAATAAATGCTAGTTGGTCAATTGATGAATTAAAGCAATACAGGATTTCTAGATTAGGTGGAACATTGGGTTAGAAGATATCCATTTCATTTTTATGATTTTGTTATAATAAAATTCTGAAAAGAAAATGTCTGATTAATATGTAAAAGGCAATTATCCTATTACTTAAGGATGTAAATCAAAATTTAGTCAAAAATTTCTCATTAAAAAAAAAAAAACTTAAACTAAAACCTTTATCTCTTGTTGTTTTAGTGACTTTTATTGCTATTACACTCTTTTTGCCCATTAAATTCAATTAAATTAATTAAATTAAATTCAGTGATTCCCAAATCTACCCAAAGTGATTCCAAATCCCATTTCTCCTTTCGACAAATTTCATAAATATTTCTCCCTCTCAAAAAACAAAATATAGGTAACATCAACAATTTTCACCATATTGACTGAATCCTAATCACATTTGCTAATAAAAATACTATAATCAACTTTCAATTATCTGTGCTAATGGAGAGTAGTAAAATGAAAAAAAAAAAATTAAAAAATAAAAAATAAAAAAAACAACTCAATAATTCCAAATGTATTTTGCTTTGAAAAGTACTAAGTTTATTTTTTAAAACTGATTGACTTTATTAATCATATTTTTCCTTAGGCAAATATTAAAGCAATTTGCATTCATTAAGCACATGGTAATTGATGCAGAAGACCAGTCAATAAAAGTACTTTGATAAAGTAGAAACAATTCCAAGATTCAGATTTTAGCATAAAAGGTTTTAGAAGAAAAAAAAAAAAAACTTTACTATTCATACCCTGGTTATTCACTGCCATAAATTTGACGGATTGTAGCAAACATGTCCAAAGTAGCTGAGGTACTCTTATAAATAAAAACAAAAACAAAAACAAAACAAAAAAAAAATATATCCAACAATCTATAACAAAGTACAGAGCAGGGAATAATGCATGTTTTATCTTTAAGATAAGAAAATAGACAAGGCAATGTCTATAAATTCTTTAATTTTAACTCTATTTTTCTTTAATATAAAGGAAAACAAACCATTTGATCCTTGATTTAATTATACAGATAATATACAAAATGAAATATACAATTTATAGAAATTAAATCCACAGATACTGGCTGAAACCTGGAATTCTATACCAGTCCCTAAAAAATAATTCATTTTGTTTCCATAGAACTAAATAACCAGCCTCCAAATCATTAATGTTAATAGACTCCTACTATGCCATTGTATACACTATCAAGTGACCTCAGATTGTTGTTTTATAGCATACTCTCATAACTATAGTTTCACTATCAATACAAGGGTTATGATCACTCTTGTCTCATGGTGATGACTTTACTATTAATATTTTTAAAAATTGAGTAGTTTAAAAAATCCCAGCACTTCAAATACAGACAAAAGTTGCTACCTATACAAGATTGCATGTCTTTCCAAAGTATGTTAATCATTAAAATTAAAAATTAAAATCTTAAATAATAAGTTAATAATTTACAATTTGAAATAGTGTCCATGTATATAAAATTTTAATTTCAATTCAATTAAATTTTAAAAGTACAGCGGTCTTTAGCTCATTTCATGTAGCTATATATTTTTGCAACAATACATACAAATTTGTGTGTGTGTGTGTGTGTGTGTGTATATATATACATATATATATATATAATCAATACATATATGCAAACATTGGTGTTTTACAAGTTCTTTACATTTTTTGAATTTTGAATTTTCAAAATTTTGAATTTATTTCTTCATTCAATCAGTCCTCATTAATGTTAGGATTAGTTCATAGTAAATCCATTGTTAATAAATAAATATATATATGTGTACATATATATATTTAACATATATGTATCAATGTATGAGTATTAAATAACTATCCATGTATGCACTGCAAAATCTAGATCCAGATGTTCATATTAACTATCTATCTATATATACATATAATTAAATTATATTTTAAATTATATAAATTTAAATGAGATATAGATTATATTACATATATGAAGCATATATACATATCCATTTGTATATATAAAATATCGTTGGTGGTTGTTTAACTCTAGGAGACCCCTGAACTTTGTCAATGTGTTTTTTTGATGACGATACTGGAGGGATTTGCCATTTCCTGCTTCAATTTGTCTGCTTTTTATATATGAAGAACTGAATCAAATAGAACATAAATTACTTACCCACTATCACCCAACTAGTAAGTACCTTAGTAGGATTTGAACTCAAATATTCCTGATTCCAGCTCTACACACTACACCACTTAACTGCCCCCACAAACTTAACTATTGTTATAGAGGGGTTTAATTTCAGAATTGGCAGTGAAGATGAGGAAGCATTAATGCAAATGAGTAAATTAAGATTGTAGAGCATATAACCAGAGGCCTATTAATTAATATTCACATCAAGAATTTTATAAACAGAACTGCAGACTAATAATTTTTTCACACCACAGTGCTACCTCTTGATATAGGTCATCTTTCAGTTTGAATTTGCATCACCATTTTAACAAACTAAATTGATTAACTCAAGAAGATGGGAAAAAAATCTTACTTTAGAATATCCAATGAAGAGAAAATAGCTAAAACTAGAATAATAAAAACAATACCAAAAACATTAGGAAGAATAAAACAATATTGTTAATGTTATTTTAATGCCCCCTAAAAAGGAATATATATAAACACAGTCTTTTTTTTTTAAATCAGTAGTATGGGGGGAAAGGGAGCAGTTGGATATGCATTTGGAATGCATTGTTACTCATACTATCTAATATCCCAATTAGATTTAACTTATTTGTCACATTGAATATACTCCAGTATTAATCAGGTCAATACTGTTGGAGTTTGAAGATAAATTTAGTATTGTGTCTCATTCTATCAATATTTATTGAATACCTACTTTTTTTTTTTTTTTTTCCAGGACAGGGCCAGTTACTGGACATACAAATACAAGCATAAACGAGGACCTCTCATCAAATATAAGGAATATTCCTTGATGATCATGGGCAAGGCTCTTTGAGCTCAGTTTCCTCATCTGTATGAGGGTTAAACTAGAGTACCCTTTGGCAAATTGATTAAGTTTATTAAACTCTTGTCAGAAAAATGTTTTAAATGCACAAAATAAAATAATGCTATTATATGGAAAACTAATTTTACTGAAAAGAGATGATTGTTTTATTTAATTTTTAGTGGAAAATGAAGGTAAGGACCCTGAAAATCAGATCATTACTGACGTTCCTTCTACTTCTATTTTCATATGATCCTAAAACTAGTTCTTTGCAAATATAATTAACCTAATTATGATTAATAGATATAGTTTCGAAGGGGAAGACGAAAAGGTTTCCAATCATATATTGGGCACGGACATTAACTGAACAATCAAGTAACTTATTACATTAAGGGTTTAAGAGATTTGCTCTTTATAAATTTTTTCCAAATCCAAAATAAGCTATTTTTTTATTTTTTTTTTTGCATTTTGACTCTCATGATTCTGGTGTAACTTCTACAACATTAAAAGATTGTATCTTGTGAGCAGTCATTATTCTTCTTCAGTCTTAAATTCTTCAGTCTTATAGAACCCAGCGTCTTAAACTGTGTTCCCTTATGGAAACTTGTAGCTGAGTGTGGAAACTATTAAATTACAATTTATTATCAGTAAATGGTCAATGTGTATGCCTATTCTATACAACTATATACCAAGGGTTACATAAAATTTTCTTGCTGGAAAAAGTGCAAGAGAAAGAAATGTAAAAATCCTTACTATAGGAGATATGTACATTCAATGTTACTGGTATTCACTTGAATGATGAGGATCAAAAGCCATCCATGTCTCCTGAACCTAATTTATCCTTCTATGTAATTTGTCTACAAGACCTTCACTTAATAGTGCAGAGGGTTCCTATAGCTCTATTGGTCTTGTGTAAGGAATTATGAGCACCCATTAATTGTTTTTTGCATTTAACTCCCTTTTCCAGTCATATAACTCTATGGCAACTCTTACCAATTCTTGGTAAGTAATGTTATCCCTTTTCATCCAAGAAATTTTTATGTAATCCCAGGCATATAAGCATGTAAAAAGATGTTCAAATCAAGCATTTGCTGATAATAAATTATAATTATGCAACCCTACATTCAGTTATAAGACCCCACAATTTAAACTCACAATTTAAGAAACTGGGCTATAGTCTAGCATGTGTCAGTTCAGTGACCTTTTGGTGATCTTCCATTTTTTTTAAAGCTTTTCACTCTCAAAACACACACATGGATAATTTTCAAAATCAACCCCTGCAAAAAAAAAACATATTCCAAATGCCCCTCACCCTACCTTTCCCCAACCCCTCCCCTGATGGCAAGCAATCCAATATAGGTCAAACATGAACAATTGTTCCACCCATACGTCCACCATTGTTTTTCTACACAAGAAAAATCACATTAAAAAAGGAAAAAAAAAGAGAAAGAAAACAAAATTTAAGCAAACAACAACAAAAAGATTGAAAATATTATCTTGTGATACACACTCAATCCCTGTGTCCTCTGGATGCAGACGATTCTCTCCATCACTACATCAATGAAACTGGCCTGAATCATCTCATTGTTGGAAAGATCCACATCCATCAGTATTGATCATCATATAATCTTGCTGTTGTAATGATCTCCTGGTTCTGCTCACTTCCCTCAGCATCAGTTCATCTCTCCAGGCCTCTCTGAAATCATCCTGCTGATCATTTCTTACAGAACAATAATATCCCATAACATTCATATACCATAACTTATTCAGTCATTCTTCACTGATGGGCACCCACTCATTTTCCAGTTCCCCACCATTATAAAATAGGGCTTTTACAAGCATTTTTGCACATATGTGTCCATTTCTCTTTTTCATGATCTCCCTGGAATACAGGCCCAGTAAAAACACTGCTGAATCAAAGGGCACACACAGCCTGATAACACCTCAGTGCAGTTCCACACTGTTCTCCAGAATTACCAGATCATTTCACAACTCCACCAACAAGGTACTAGCATCCTTTCACATGACTAGAAATTATTTTAATTTCCTTATCTGAAAATTGTCATTTCATACTCTTTGACCATCATTTGGAGAATGGCTTATATTTCTCTAAATTTATATCAATTCTCTATGTATTTCATAAATGAGGCCTTTATCAGAACCCTTGGATGTAAAACATTTACCCCAGTTTAATATTTTTCTTCTAATCTTGTTTTCATTGATTTAATTTGTACAAATGTTTTTTAATTAATATAATCAAAATTATCCATTTTGTATTCCATAATGTACTGTATTTCATCTTTGGCCACAAACCCTTCTTTCTCCGCAGATATGAGTAGACTATCCTTTGTTCTTCTAACTTGCATATAGCATTTTTTTTATGTCTAAATAATGAACTCATTTCCACCTCAGAGTTGAGTCAGTACCTAGTTTTTGCCATACTAATTTCCAATTTTCCAAGCAAATTTGTCATATAGTGAGTTCTTATCCCAGAAGGTGGAGGCTTTGGGTTTATCAAACACTATAGTCACTGACTATTGTGTCCTGTGACCTAACCTATTCCAATAATCAACTACTCTATTTCTTAGCCAGGACCAAATGGTTTTGATGACCACTGCTTTATGATATAGTTTTAGATATGGGACAACTAGTCCACCTTCATTTGCATTTGTTCATTACTTTTCTTGAAATTGTTGATTTTTTGTTTGTTTAGATAAACTTTGTTATTATTTTTCTAGCTCTTTTAAATAATTTCTTAGGAATTATATTGGTATGGCAATGAATAAGTAGATTAATTTAGGTAGAATTGTCATTTTTATTATATTAATTAGGCCTATTCATGAGCACTTGGTAGTCTTCCAGTTGATTAGACTGGGCTTTGTGTGATAAGTGTTTTGTAATTGTGTTCATGTAGCTCAAAGGCTTGACCAGGTATTTATTCAAGGGGAGCCAAAAAGAGCTCAGACAAAGACCTATCTGCTCTCCACCCTCTTGACTCTACCTATTTTGATTCTTTCGAAACTGGTTTTCCATGACTTATAGCCAATCATGAAAAGAATGTCTTTAAAATCATGGTAGTCTGTTTCAGAAGCAAATTTAAATGTATATAATAAATAAATATTAAATGATAAAATATTTATATATTTAAATTAACTTGTGAATTCTTCCCAATGTTATAGATCTTCTTGGAATGAAATAAATGTCCAATTAGAGAAATATTGCTATATATAATATGGGTTAGTCAAGGGAAATTTTTCATAAAAAATATATAACTATTATAAACCTTTCATCTCTGTGAGCTGACAAATAGAAAGTGGATATGTTATTCTCCCAATTCTCCCATGCTGCAATTTTTATTCATCTTCTCATATCCAGGAAGACAATTGAACTTTTCTAAAGATAGCAACATTGGTCCCACTCCAGAATCACAGTTTGGTCTTTCTCCAAATTTATTTCATTTTTAGTGGGAGATCACTGGAGTTTTTCATTTGCTAAACCAATAATGGAAGTGGTGGGGAGAAAAGGGCATATATTGTGAACATAGCACTTGGTTTTTGGTTCAAAAACAATGGAAAATATGAAATGAAGATTTCTTTTAAAAAATATAATTCTTGACTTATATACAGTAAGGTTATTTTGGGTTTTGTATAAGTCTAAAATTGCTCTTAATAAATAATACTTATTAAGGCCAATTAAAATGAATATATATAGATATAGATATCATATCTATATCTATCTATCTATATATATATATATATGTATATTAAAAGAAAGTGGCAACATTTTTCTCGTGGAAAGAATTAGTAGTTTATTGTCAAAAAGACATAAGAGATCCCTTTTACAACTAGCCATGTTAACTCAGCTCCATGGAAATATCTCAGGATCTGAAACATTTTCATTAAAATTATATGCTACTGAAAAATCTGACATGGGTTGAATGGAGAGAATTCTCAATGAAGCAGCTAGATGGTACAATGACTAGAGCATTGAGTTTAGATCGAAAGTTTAAATCATGTGAATGAATAAAAGTTTACTAGGAAGCTTTTCTTCCCACAAAACCTTCAACCTTGTCTCCACAAAACCTTAGTCTTAGGATGTATACAAAGATCTGTCATTAGAATTATACCTTAGTTTTAGAAATGGAAATGATTTTAGTAACTTTCTGGTCTATTATTACTTATTACTTAATGGTTTTTGAAACATAATTATTTCAATAAAATTGGTTTCTTTTATAACCCTGTGTAGTTTATTTTATACATTCCAAAGGACCATAAACTCTATTATTATATGACACAGGCCTCTTTTATTGTTCTTAAAATGAGGAATTCTAGGTCCAGAATTCAGGCATTTTCACTGTCCAGAAAATTAGCTAGAATAGTAATCTCAGTTGGTTATTTCCAATTTACTCTCTCTCTCTCTCCCTCCTTCCGCCCCCCCCCTCATTATGTAGTGTTCTTTGTCTCTTGTCTAAACTGTGAACTTTGTGAGAATTAGCATTATCTTTTACTTTTCTTTGTATGCCTAAAATTTAGTACAGTGCCTCCTACCTAGTAGGCATTTAATGTTTTTGTTTGTTTTTTTCTTAATTTAAATCCTGTTTGATTAGATTCTAAATGTTAGCTACTGGTCAAATCTTGTAACCTCATTTAAATTCAGTATTCCTTTCACTTAAAATAAGGAAAATCATCCTGCCTATCTCAAAAGATTGTGAAAATCAAAAAAGGTAATGTGGTTTTGTAAAACACTTTGCAAGTCTTAAAACACCATACAAATATGAGTTATCATTATCTGATTCATAGATTTGTTTACATTTGTATCATTTTTAAAATAAATGGATGGCACTCATAATACACAAGATATAGTAGCTGAAAGCAAAGTTTGGAACAAGTATCAGTCACTAAATACCACGAGGCATTCCCATTGGGAAGTTAAATATTTTTCTAGTCATAAATCTCTCTAAACTCAATGAGGCTTCCCAACTCTTTAAAGGATACATTTGTGAAATAGAGCACAGTGGTGAAATATCGGATACCAAAAAAGGAGCCAACAGAAAGATGAAAATAATGGGAAGAAAATGGGGAGTCTTTTTTCATTCCATTTTTGTAAAATTAATAATAGAAATCATTTTAATAATTTTCCTTTTATATAGAAAACAGATCCATGATTTTATTTATGGTAATGCAAACTAATTATTAAATAATGAAAAAGTGAATAATTAGGTGAATAGCTGCTCTCAGGTCAGAAAGACTCATTTTCCTGAGTTCAAATCTGCCCTCAGACACTAACTGTGTGACACTTAGCAAATCACTTAACCCCAGTCCCCTGAATTTCCTCATATGTAAAATGAAGGGGACAAAATAATAGCAACCCATTCTAATATCTTTACCAAAAAGAAATCCTAATTAATTCACAAAGCAATGGACATGACTGAAAAGGACTGAATAACAAGAAAAACATTTCTAGTTAGAAAGGCATCCATAAATTTTTTTTTCCATGAAAAGGAAAACATTGGACCATTTTGTTGTGCTATATCTACATGCTCCATTTGTCATTTGAATATGCTGATTAGTTAGAGATTTGAATGTTTTAGAGATTGACTGAAAGGTATGATAAAATCTATGGGATAGCATTTTTTTTTTAAATAAAAGGAAATGGGGCTATACTATAACAACTCAACTTTAAGAATACCAGTGTATTCATTCTCCAGGGATTCCCAAGGATTCCAATTCCATCTGGGCCCAAGCATTTTGGATTATTGAAGCTCTTTCCCCTCTTTTTTTCCAATTTAAAAGAAAAATTCAATTTTAAAATCTTTGCTCTAAACAAATAGTCCTCATATACTTTATCCCACTTCTCTCTCCCCCTGTATATATGTGTGTGTGTGTGTGTGTGTGTGTGTGTGTGTGTGTGTCTGTATATGTGTGTGTGTGTGTTTGTTGTGTGTGTATATATATATATATATATATATATATATATACATATGTGTGTATATATATAGATAGATAGATAGATAGATAGATAGATACAATAAATATAAGGTAGCATATATATACTATATATATGTATATATAATATATATATATATATAATATATACATATATATGTATATATAATATATATATATATATATATATATATATATATATATATATATATATATATATATATATCTGCTATCAATATATTTATCTGTTACAGATGTTTTCCCCAGTAAAAATTAAATTCCTTAAAAGCAAAGTACTTTCATTTTTGTCTTTTTATTCTTAGCATTTATACTGAATTTAGGTACTGCCCACAGTTGTTGCATGTCAATATTTCTATAAAAACATGAGATTTTTGCTTTGTGTGGACAAAGGCTAACCAATCGAGAAGAGAGATACAAGGGCATAGAACTCATTGACTGTCCTCTTCCTCAATGACTACCTTGCTTATTGATTTGAATGTTGAGAATGTCGTCTCATACACTACTCCATAAATAATGGAATAAAGAAAAAGCTCTGCTTTTAACAAGGAAGCTCACTGTAAAAGACATCTATTTGATAACCTGAACCTGAGTTGCAAACAACATAACCAAAATGGTTAAAAAGAATAAAAATAAGTTGGCTGCAAATATGTTAGGAGGATATCTAGAGACAAAAATGCACCTGCTAATTAATAAGGGAGATTTTGAAATTAATGAGTCTAAAATGGCTGACTTATCCAAATTATCCTGAACACTCATTTTTAACATGAAAAATGGGGTTTGACTTAGGAAATAATGACGACCTTGCAAAAGTTGCTATTGACAAAACACAGGAAAAGGATTCCTTTAAAGTTAAAATACATACAAATCAGCAAATCTTGATGACCTACTACCAAGGGCATAGAGAAAACAAAATACACATTGCTCTTCCTCACAAATCATAGAAAATGACCAATATTAAAACTGAGAATAAGATTATAGCATCAGATTTAGAAGAGTGTGGAACTGCAAAGAACTTTTTTTTTCCATTTATTTCATTAATTCCTTATTAGTAAAACGTTTTAATAGGGTTCTTTAATTGAAATTTAAAGTTCTAAATTGTCTCCATCCTTGAGAAGAAAAACAATATGATATTGATTATATACATAGTCATGGGCAACATATGATCATAGTAGCCATGCTATGAAGAAAAACAAACACTTAAAAAAAAAAAAAGGTAAGGTTGTTGTTGTTTTTAAGTAGGTTTCAGTCTGCTGTCATAGAATTTCTCAGTTCTCTCTCCAGAGACAAATAGCATTCTTCATCAAGAATTCTTTGAAATTGTTTCCAATCATTGATTTCATCAGAGTGACTAAGTCTTTAATAGTTGATAATTACAATATTCCTGTTACTATGTCCAATGGTCTCTTGGTTCTGTTCATTTCACTTTGCATCTGTTCATATAAATCTTGTCAGATTTTTTTTTCTGAAACCAAACTTTTTTTCCCATAATCTTCTTGCTTTTCTTGGATGGTTTGAATTTTTTCTTTATTTTTTTTCTCAAGGTTTCTCATTTGATCCTAAATTCTTTTGTTGAGTTCTTCTATATATTCTTTCTGGGCAGTGAGCCATTTCACATTAGTTTTGGGGTAGAAGCATTTTTTGCTAAAGTGTCCTCCTCTGAAGATGAATCTCGGTCTTCCCTATTCCCATAATATGTTTTAATGATAGGATTCTTCCTTACCGGTTTATGTTTTTATTTATTTTTTTGTTTTGTTTTGTTTTGTTTGTTTGTTTTTTAATAAGAGATATTTATGTAAGCATCTCTAATTATGGGGTGGCTCAAACTTCCCTTCAGTGCTCCCCTGACTAGGAACCCCAAACCAAGAGCTCCACCCTCCTGCAAAGGCCCACAGCCCACAGAGTCCCCCAGGGCCTGGTACTGGTTCCTTCCTGCCCAGGCCCACTAGAGATTCCCAATCTTGTTTGCTCAGTCTTCCCGAATTCAAAACAGGACTGGACAAACTATCTGAGAAATGAAAGTCTCTGTGTTCTTGCTGAAGCTCTAGCCACAACCACCTAGCCCTGGGGCTCCCCAGCCTGGAGGTGTTTGCACTTCACATGAGTTAATTTTAGCCCTTTAGATCTTCTCAGTAGTATCATGGGGACTCCTGGTCTGCCCCAAATCTTCCTGATTTTTTATCAGTTTATATTCACCCCAAGGCACAAATTTTTTTCTATTTGTGAGGAAAATCAGGAACGCTTGAAATTTATCAACCTGGTCTCCATCTTTTCAGAATCCTTCCCTTATTTTTTAATCTTATGGAAGGAGCAGCATGGAGAAGTAGATAAAATATAGGTCTTGGAAGAAAACCTAAACTCAATCTCATTTCTGATGCTTACTAGCTGTGTGATTACAGTGAAATTTACCCCTTTATGCATTGTGTGACTTCCTCATGGTGAAGATTAGATTCAATTTGACTAAGTGGTCAAACTTATTGGGCTTTATTTTAAATATCTATAAAATGAGGATGTCCCTTACACAGATAATTGTTGGACTGAAATCAGCTGAAATTGTTTGTATTGGATCTACACAGTCTGGATAATTATTAAAATAAATACATATTATATGAATATATATTAAAATAATGCTACACATTACATTACAGCAGAGTCTATAAAGAGGGAGACATTTTGCCGCTCAAAGAGAGCTTAGGAGATCAGCAAGGGATCTATAAGACTAGAGTGAATACAGGCCCATAGCATGGCAAGAACACCAGAAATAGGTGTTGGAGAGAACTATGATATGCAATTTCTGGAGCTCCCAGTTCAGAGATACTAAGGGGATTTGAAAACTGGTTAGAAATAATTTATAGAGAACATCTTTTGGGGGGACTGAGTGTAGCTAGCACTAAATAGAAAATCGATTTTTCCATAAGCAGTTGTGGGTCCTACCTAGTTAGAAAGGCAAGAAAAAAGCTAACATTTAATGCAGCTTTGGGAGAGCAGATCCCATTTACAGGGCCAAGAAAAGCATTAATACTTGCAAAAAGACCAAAGAGAACACCAGAAAAGAAGTGATCACTTGCCTAACAACTAGAGAATGGCTGAGTAAGTTGTGGTATATTTTTGTGGAGTACTTTTAATCTTTAAGAAAGAATAAGGGGTGGGGGGAGATGGAGGGTCACAAAAATCAAAACAAACATAAAACATGACAAACATATATGAACTGATACAAGTATGTGTGAAGAATCAAGAAATCATTGTGTACAGTAACAGCTATGTTGTAATGATGATCAAGTGTGAGAGACTTGGTTACTTTGATTAATATAGTGATTTAAGACAATTCCAAAAAAAAAATTAAATTAAATTTAAATTAAAAAAAAAAAACTATTCTCCTCCAGAAAGAATATTGAATTTGGTACAAATTTAAGTATAATTATATCCCTTAATTTATTTTTTGTCATATAACTAATATAGTAATATGTTCTGTATGGTTTCACAATATCATGTTGTTGGCCTTCTCATTGGGTGATGGAGATAGGGGAGAAAACAAAAATGGAACACAAACTTTAAAGATCAAAGGAACTTTAAAAATAATTTTTAAAAATTACAAAGGTCACATTTTGTGTCAGAATGCTTTTAAAATTCTTTGAATTTTAAGCTTTATCTAAATATGATAAAATTTAGCATGTAATCATTAGCTTTAAAAAAAAATAGAATAATCTTAAATTAAATTGTATCCCCTCGAAGATAAGAAGAATATTTTGCCTTTCTTATTTTATTTCCAATACTTTGCTACCACAAAGAAGTGCAGGATGTATTTAATACATGATATATTTAATATATAATTAAATTATAAAAGATAAAAAATGTGGGAAAAACTAGGGAAAGTAGAAATTGGTCCTGGCTTTCTCCCTTAGAGATAAGGAGTTTCTTCTTCTCCTGGCTTTCTCTTAGGAGATAAGGAATTGCTTCATAGAACACTGAAGCTGGAGGGGAATCTTCTTTTTTTTTTTTTTTCAGAGAAATAAACTGTGTCTTCAAATGGGAAGGTAATTCACTGAAGGCCACACAGTTTGCTCCTGGCTGAGATGATACTCTTACCTCCAAGTTTAGGGCTCTCTCTACCAATTTATATTTGGTAATGATACCCATTAGATTGTGTCCCCTCGAAGATAAGGACAATATTTTGCCTTTCTTTCTTTTTATACCCAGGATTTAGCACAGTGCCTGGCATACAGTAGGCCTTAATAAATGCTTATCGATAGACTTGTTCATTTTTTCATTGTACTTGTGTCAGACCTGTAACTATTGTAGGGAGACCAAGACTTTTTCACAGGGCACCAACATTTAGAGGGTTCAAACAATGCTTGGATTCCTTTAGCAGGTAAAATCAATTGAGTCTAGTACTTCATTAACAAGAATTAGGAAACACTCAAGTGCTTTAATGATCCCATCAACTTGAGAGATTCCTCCAGTGATACAGTTTACAACCCAACCATGCCTCTCTATCTTGTTCATGTCCTCCTATTGTTTGACACTCAAGGTCCATTCAACTTGTAAGAGTTTGGCTTCCCCTTCCCCTGGAGCTGTCCATAATTGCATCCCTTGTTCCTGCCACATGAGAAAGCTGTCTTTTCTATCTGTAATAAAATTCCTTAATTTAGAGGGAAATAAGCATTTATTAAGCACTTACTATATACCAAGGGCTATTCTAAGGACTTTACAAGTATCATTTTATTTGATCAACAACAACTGTGAGAAGCAGGTGGGCTATTATTATCCCCATTTTACAGTTGTGGAAAATGAGACAGACAGAGGCAAAGTGACTTGGTAATAAATGTCTGAGGCTAGATTTGAACTCTAGTCTTCCCAGAGTGGTTATTAACTTGTCACATAAGTACTTTAAAAGCATCCATTAGTTGAATTCTTTGGCAGTCTTCTTTGGTTATTCATTGCAACTTGCTCTCAATCACAGATCTCTCTAATCCCTTCTTGCACAGTCTTCTTTACTCTTCAGAGGCAAGGATGTACAAAGTCTCACCAACATACGACAATATTGATCAAAAGAAAGCTAAGATTACTAGTTAAAACAAGAAGCTTCTTGGCCACTGAACCTACCCCTCCCAATCCTAGGTTCTCTTCTCCCCACCAAGATCCTCCCCACTTCTCTCTTCCAACAGTAGCCCCATGGGGCTTTGTGTCCCAAGTCTCTCTTGGTGCTTGCCAAAATTCTTAGTCGTGCTTCTGATCTGTCATCCTGGGAAGAAGTTGATAACTCAGAAACATCATTTCTCTGGAGCTTTTAAGAGGGAATTTAATGGCCAAGAGGAGTTGTGTGTGTATACACACAAATGCTTCGGTGTGTATATGTGGGGGACATGAATGTCTTTGAAAATATGTGAATCAACCTCTGGTTCACACAATGTTTGTGTATATCTGTGTGTGTGTGTGTGTGTGTGTGTGTGTGTGTGTGTGTGTGTGTGTGTGTGTACTTGGGCCTGAAGGCAAGGAGTATCCATAAATCACTTCTCTCTGGCTGAAATAACCCTGTCAGGTAGACAAGTCTCCAAACAGGCCCTGGGCCCCAGGGCTCCCATACACATTCATTCACTCTATGGATCCCCTGCCAGTTCCCCTTGTAATGGGATTTATACTCAGTTATAGGACAGGCTGGGATGGGATTTCACAGACATTGATCTCTCCAAGGGGCAGCTCCCAGACTCCATGTTGTGGATGGCTGTGCCTCCAATCCAGTAGATCCTCCTTGTTCCCCGATATCCAGACCTTGGGGATGCCTAGGTCTTGACTTAGAGAAATGGGAAGGTGTCAGGTTTCTATGACAACTGTCTTTCCAAGACAAGGGGAACAAAGTAAACCTCTACTCTAAGACGTACCTGTGGGGTAGAGACTGGAATTTCAAACCCTGGCAGAATTGTCTTTGTGGTCTTAGCCTCTGCTACTTAACAAATAGAAAGGAGAGGCTTTCTTAATGTCTGACCTGGTCAATTTTAGACAGCTAGGTAGACTTGGAGAAGTCGGGAAAATCTGAGTTTGAATCCTGTCTCAGATATGAACTATGTGATTTGGGGTAAGTAGTTTAACCTCACTCAGCCTCAGTTTTCACATCTAGAAAATATAAATATAAGTACATACTTATAAGTACATACTTGTACAAGGGTACTTCATTACTTAAATATAAGTGCATGATACTTAAATATAAGTACATAATTGCACAAGGGTACTTAAATATAAGTACATACTTATACAAGGGTACTTAAATATAAGTATATACTTACACAAGGATGCCTAAATATAAGTACGAACTTGTACAAGGATACTTAAATATAAGTATATACTTGTACAAGGGTACTTAAATATAAGCACATACTTCTACAAGGGTACTTAAATATAAGTACATACTTGTACAAGGGTACTTAAATATAAGTACATACTTGCTCTCCTTTTCTCACCTTTTTACCTCCTACCCACAATTCCCCTACAAAAATACAGGCTTCCCTTTTAGGACTCAATCTCCTCCTCCAGGATGCTTCAATGAATGCTTCAGAGCATTCATTTCCACCTGATTTCATCTGGGTAAATGCACTGTTTGAGGGCTGGCAGGGAATTGTGGAGCCAGTTGCCCCAGACCCTGCATCTTCCTGAGAAAGTCTATCCTGGGATTCAGGAGAAAACCTTTCATTTCAGGGTCCTAGTTCCTAAACATCCATCTTTACCCTAATCTAGTGCCTTGACCACAGAGGTAGGGAGGTACTGGAAGAAGGAGTCCCTGGGCGTCCCTTCCTCCTACCTCAGAACAAAAAAAAAATCACACAAAAAAAAAAAAAAAACATCCTTAGTAGGTGGTGGGAAGGTGAGGAGTAGGTGTCCTTCCAAGGAGCTAGAGAGATGGAAGCTGAGAAAAGAAGGCTCTAAAATTAAGTATAAAAAGATTGTCCAGGAACAACCTTCACTACATGACTCAAGAAACAGTGACCTAGACAAATAGCCTGGGCACAGATACCCTGGGGGCTCCCACAGATACATAATCGGTGCACAAAGCCCAAAACCACATAGCTTCAAACTACACCCATTAACACATAGAGGCCACACATATATGCTTCAACATATATCTCCTAGCTGTACAATACCCATAAGCTCATGCCATATAGCTACTCCCTATATTTCAATTAATAAGCATAAATTAAGCTCCTACTGTGTACCACACACTGTGCACCACACACTGTGCTAGGTCCTGGAGATCTAGCTATAATAACTGAAACATTTTAGCCTTGAATGGAACTTGCATGCTAAAGCAACTTTAAAATAGGTGACAAACTTTTAAATATAAATGACTAAATACAAATGCTTAGTTAAATACAAGGTATTTAAGGAAGAGAAGATACTAGGTATTGGAGAAATAAGGAAAAACTTTTTGAGAAAGTAAGACTAGAGCTGTTAAAAGGAATACTATGAGATGAAGGTGAGGAAGGAGTGTATTCTAGGCATGGAGAGGCCATGTACCACTTAGCTATACATACAACACACAACTCCTCACAAAGATATATCAGGAGTATGCTGAAAAATATTTAACAATCAGATCTCTGGAAAATAGAAAATACATATCATGACCCATTTTTCATTCAATCTGCATTATTAATATTTTCTTCATCACTTACTTAAGTCTAAAATTCAACCAAACAATAAATCAGTCTGATATGTAACAGTTGCTAATTTCTCAGGTGTAAATGCTCACACTGAAAATTGAACAGTCAACTCCTGGGAATGGTTTTGAGCTGGTTCCAGCACATCCCCATATCATAATCTCTTCACACAAATATATTTCTCATAGATGGCTAAACTCAGATCATGTGTCTCTCTTGATATAGTCCCCATTGACTTACAAAAACACAAAACAGCTCTCCACAGACTCATATACCACACAACCTCCCCTCCCCTGACTTCAAAGCTTTTCACACATAGATATTTAAAATCCACCCAAATACATACACCTGACAGAAAATCTGATAATATCAAATGTAATATGGACTGCCATTCCCTTAAGTGATCCTATAAGGTCACAATTTCTTGTATTCCAACTTTTAAGCTTTTTACTCTGGATTAGGTGGAGCTGAATCACACCCTAAGTCCCCCCAGTCTGGGACTTTACCTTGTTTAGGAACCTAGCTCCTGAAATCCTTGAATCCTTCCATTGGGATCATGGGGTGAAGGGCAGAAGAGCCTAAATTGAAGAGATTTTCTTTGCCAACGGCAATCACTGTCTCTGTCTCTCTGGGTTTGTCTCTATCTCTCTCTTGTGTGTCTCATGACTAGACCTTTCTGCATTAACTTTTTTTCTTCCTCTCTTCTCCTAAAACTATACAAAATTTCTCCAGGGTCTCTTTGGTTGGAAAATCCACTGGATGTCCTTGGGGATGAGATTGGCAGGTTTGCTGCCTTGTGATCTCAATTAAGGATGTTTTAATCTTCACCTTCTGACTTTGATTTATTTCAGGATTTGACTCTATTTAGAAAAAACTTATTGAAGTTAGGACAGATCAGGGAAAGGGGAATGGGTCCTTTCCCCACACTTTCACACTTTCTTCCCCCACATATAAAAACATATAATGAAGGATTGAGTTCCTATCTTTTCATTCTTCTACTTAAGAATTTTTTAATGGGGAAGCTAGGTGGTCTAATAGATAGAGCACTGAAGCAGAGTCAGGAGGATCTGAATTCAAATGCAGCTTCATTCATACTAGTTGTGTTACCCTGAGCAAGTCACTTAACTCCAATTGCCTCACACCAACAACAACAACCAAAAAAAAATTCTGTGACATTTCATTTAAGGGTTCCTATCTCTGTTTGTGAGTTCATAAATGTCTCTGTACTCTCTTAAATTAAATTTGCATCTCTCAAAGCAGGAAGATCAGATGTTAATAATATAAATGTGAATGAATGTTCATGGGAGAAAAAAAAATGGACACACAGTACAGGACATTTAAATTTACCTATTAGAAGAAAAATTCAAAAAATTCAAAAAATCCAGAGATTTTTCTTAAAGAAAACCTAGTCAACGAAAGAAACCATTTTATGAACATGGTAGAATTCATTTTCAAACTAGAGGAGAAGCTAGATTAAGAGGGAAGATAACTCTTAAAGGTAGTGCCAAATTTGTGTTACCTAGCAACGTTGTACATCACCAATAAACTCCTGTTTGAGAGGAGATACAGTGATGTATCCCACTGTCTTCTGTCTTCATCTCCCACTGTTTCTGATACATAATTTTTTATCTCCACTACATAAACTTTTGCACTATTTCTAAGATATATCCATATCTATATTAACACTGATATAAATATATATCTTTATCTTTCCTATGTAAACATCACTTAAAAATATGTTCATTCCACATGACTCTGAATCAAAAGTAAAAGAGACTTTATCATACTTGCTTTGCTACTAGCCTAATAAATACTTATGAAAGAATATTAAAACAGACTTGGGCATTCCTTCATAACTGGTAGTCCTGTTATATTTGTTGCCTAAAGTAGTTACTGAAATAAGCTGAAAGATGTATTGAAGTAAGTACCAATTATCCTTTTCCTAACAATATTTTACAGCTTAAATATTTCTTTGAAACATCCGTCATTACCAGTTAATGATCCCTTCCCCATCTATCACTGAACATACTATGCTAGAGGATGATGTGGAGGGTGATTGTGATGACAAAGAAGAGAGAATTGTGACACAAGTAAAACTCAGCATAAATGATATTTTTTAAAGATCTGAATTTACTATCCTTATTTTTAGCCAACTGGATTTTAAAAATCTTTCTCCATTTATGTCCATCCTAAAAGATATCCAATCTTAGATCCTGAGAGAAAAACTTCCTTCCTCAAGCCATTTAAATTCTGGCATTGCATTCTATAGAAATGTACATCAGAACACATAAAATATTTATCTGAACATTGACAAATCTTGCATTATGGTTCTTAAGATTATATCCAGACAAAACAAATTGCATTTTATTAGATGAAAATGAATTTGCAATCTATATTTGCATGAGGCCTTTCAGTTTCCATAAAGTATTTCTCAGTCAATTAGGAAACAGCACTGGAGTGCATGAATTTGAAATGAATGGCAGCACTGCAAAATGGAGGGAAAATGGAGAAGGGATGTCTGGGAAGAACCGACACCTTACAAATGAGACAGCACAGCCCTGGGTTTATGTCCTTGCTTCTGTTCCCAGAATAGAGATTGACTGTTTGCATCTTTGGTAAGCTATTTTCCATCCTTGCATGCCAGCTTCTAAAATGGGTCCCACCACACACTCTATTTCTCTGCATTGGCCTTTAAACCTTTTGACAAAACCATCAAAATGACCCAGTAAATTGGCTTTACTTTCCCTTTACATTGAGTCCCATAGTAATTTTCCATGTGTTTTTATCCTTTTGAAAAAATGTTTCCACTTCAATACTTATTTGCTACTGCTAAATACAAGACCAATTTAATTATTGTTCTTTTATCTCTTATAGCACTAACATAAAAACAGTTGATAATTAGAAACCAATTAATTTTCTGCTTGTAAAATGCATAAAATTGGCCAATTTACTTTCTTCCATGCATATACAAGATATTTAATCCCAAGAGAAGTGGCAAGTGCTTAAAAATATTCCTGTTTTTTGTTTGTTTGTTTGTTTGTTTTGTTTTTATTTTTGTTTTTACTTTAGGCTTCTGTTAAAGTATTGAAAAGCCAAAGGTTACTTCCATGGACCTTCATCTCCACCCTTATCATATTTATTGCATTCAGAGCAATAATGTATATTTAAAGAAGACAATAAAATGCCCAGTGAATAAAAAAGATTCAATTTGTCAATCACCTCAATTTTGTCAAATTTGTCAATAACAAGTTTAAAAGCAGAAGAAAAAATCTCACACATACAATTTATATGTAAGAAAATAATTGTTACATGAATGGATGAGTCATTATTTAGTGTTTAGACTATTTAATTCTTATAGCTTAATTCTTATAATTCCAAACTTCAAGCATTACTGAGCTCATCAAGGACTAGAAAAAAAAAAGATTATTGATTCTAGACTTGTATGGATTAATATGAAGATAAATTATGTGTAATACATATACTGGGAGGATAGGAAGTGTCATACTACTTTTTGGATGCAAGAACAATTTAAAAATTAAAACAAATTTATAAATACTGTTCTATTTCCCAAAATAGACTATTGAACTCATTACTACTTTCCATGAAGGGAACATGGGGAAAGAAATGAGCATTTATATGTTCCAGGCACTCTGCTAGTGCTTTCCAATTATCTCATTTGATCCTCACAAAAATTTTGAGAGGTAAGCACTATTTTTATCACCATTTTGTAGTAGAGGAAATTGAGGCAAATGATTTGAGAAGAGTCCCACATTTTAAACTTGTCTTCCTGATTGTAGGTACCATACTCTATCCACTGCAGCATCTAACTTCAAAGCACAATTTTCTATTATGTAAAATTAAAAGCGCTTTTCCAAATTTAACTGTGGGCCATATAAAGTTTTTGATATTAGGAGAAGACTTTATATAGCAGAAAAAACATAGATAATTCAATAAAGTGGATTCAAATCTTACCAGTGCTGACTGGGAATTTTTCTTTCTTTTTTACATTTGTGGACTTTAATTTTTAGCATCTTGAAAATGAGAGGAATTGTTTAAAAGTCCTCTGAGATCACTTTAATTTTGAAATACCAGACTCAAAAATCTTACTTAACAGTATCAAAGCATAATATTTTAGTTGAATATATCACTTTGAAAGATAAAAGAATGGGGACAACTATGTGGCACAGTGGATAGAGCACCAGCCCTGAAATCAGAACCTGAGTTCAAATTTGGCCTCAGACACTTAACACTTCCTAGCTGTGTGACCCCGGGCAAGTCACTTAATCCCAATTTCTTCAGCAAAAGAAAAAGAAAAGAATGTTAAATAGCACTCTTAACTTAACCCCAGCCTCAGGAAAATTAAAAAAAAAAAAATAAATAGCACTCCTATTTCTATTTAGCAACTATATATATATATATATATATATATATATATATATATATATATATATATATATATATATACAGAGAGAGAGAGAGACTATACATAGACTTTTATAAGATATGCTCTTTTTAAAAGTAAAAACATATTATTGCAAAAAAATTTTAAAAAATCCATTTCCATAAACTATATTTTTCTTGCATATATTTAGGTGTAATGGCATTTCAAATGGATAAAAGATTTATGCTATTTTTATTGTTTCTTTACAGATATTTATTTTATTTTTATCACTATGTAGCCCTTTAGATAGCATGTGGGGGGAGGAATGAATGGTCAAAAGACCAGAGAAATTAAACTAAGAAGTTTCCCATAAGGCATCTAATTAAATGCCTTAATTTTAGAAACATAAAAGGAATCTGAGGGATAAGGACATTAAATATCTACCATAAGGTCACTCATGTAGCATCAATAAGCCCATGGCTTTATCAAGGTTAAATGATTGAATACGCCAATATAAGGATTCTCAGTTTGGAAGACCTAACGCTGGTGTTTATTGACTCAGAGTAGCCTTCTATATTAACACTCAAATGGAATTTTTAGGTGAAGTCTTATTCTCTCTCCTTTCTGTGGTTAGAAATGGAAGGGGAAACAATCCTCTTAAATGTGTTTTCTTGAGTAAAGTAAACTCTTTTGTCAGAGTATATTAAAAGAATATCTATATCTATATCCCCCTCCAAGGTTATGGACTTTTCAGATAAAAATCAATATATATTATATGATTATATTTTACAGTATATTGGAAGCAATAAGAATGCTAAAAAGATCCATAAAATTTAAGAAGTTAAACAAGAATTAGGCATTAAGTTTAGATAGCCAGATAAAGAGACATGTCCTTATTGCTACTTAGGTATGGGTTTTAAATGTGTATATGTCATTCTTTCAAAGTATCCTATAAAATAGAATCACATAGCATACATTGATTTTTATATGAAAACTATATAACCTTCCTTATACATGAAATAGTAGAGTCCCTGTATATAGCAGACTTTTAAAATATACCTAGTTCCACAACTTCTTTCACCTTCCCAGAAAAATAAAATATCCCAGGCCAAACTACTCCCCATACTTGACATTATCCATAAATATATCCCTTTTAGGTCTTGGTAAATTTAAAGAATTTGATGTGTATAATATTTCTGAAAAATAATAACTGTCATTAATATACTGCTTTCAACCATGCAACATGATCCCATTTCAAACCGACAATTGCACTATGATATAAATACAAGCAGGGGATTTATCTTACTTATCTTAAAGGTTTAGAAACTGAGGAGGAATTAGAAGTGTTTTGGTCATGATCACACCAGCAGAATAGGTAGCAAAATTTTTACTCAAAAGGTAGCAAAATTCAGGTGCAGCACTGCCTATGTATAATAGAGTTGTGTAGCCTAAAGGCCAAAAATAACCTTTTCTTTTCTGTGTGTGTTTGTGTATGTGTGTGTATGTGTATAAATGCTTGTTTCCATTTTTATAAGCAAAGGTGAAAGAGCAAACATGCTATCTACTTGTCATCATAAAGATTTTATAACTAACCAGTATAAATCACGTTTTAATTTTTTATGAAATAATGATTTGACTTTTAGAAATCAGGAGAAAAAAGATCACGAGTTTAAAAGTCCTATACATTTTCTTCCATACAGTTATCTGTCTTACCCGGGTAAGTTAGTTTTATATTTTACTTTTTACAAATGTCCCTTTTTAACTCATTATTTTTAAGAGAGATAGAGAAAAACAGAGAAAGAAACAGAAACAAAGGCACAGTGATGAAGTTCCTAGGTTTTGAGTAGTAGATTAGCCTTAGTTTATATTACTTAACTGCATATTATAATATATATATATATACATATATATATATACACACAGAGAAAGAGAAAAGAAGAAGAAGAAGAAGAAGAAGAAGAAGAAGAAGAAGAAGAAGAAGAAGAAGAAGAAGAAGAAGAAGAAGAAGAAGAAGAAGAAGAAGAAGAAGAAGGAGGAGGAGGAGGAGGAGGAGGAGGAGGAGGAGGAGGAGGAGGAGGAGGAGGAGGAGGAGGAGGAGGAGGAGGAGGAGGAGGAGGAGGAGGAGGAGGAGGAGGAGGAGGAGGAGGAGGAGGAGGAGGAGGAGGAGGAGGAGGATGGAATAACAAAAAAGAAACAATGGAAGAAAAAAATTGTATGAATCAATTTATTCTCAGATGACATCAGTTAATTCTCTGAAGGCAAATAGCATTTTTTCATGAATATTTTGTTCATGTCTTGAATCACTGCATTGCTGAAAATAGCTGTTATTCACAATTTTTCATGACTCAATATTGTTATTATGATGTATAACATTTTCTTGGTTCTACTCACTTCACTTTGTATCAGCTCATGTAAATCTTTGCAATTTTTTCTGAAGTATCCTGCTTGTCATTTCTTATAATGCAATAATATTTTATTACAATTGTTTGCCATCACTTGTTTAGTCATTCTCCAGTTGGTGGGGATCTTTTAAAAAATCTCTTTGGGAGACAGACTCACTAATGGAAGGTTATGCACAGTTTAAAAAAACAAACTCTTTGGTCAGAGTTCCAAATTAACAGCATTCGTTTTAAAGGAAGAAATGGACAATAGTGTGAAAGAATTCTTCCACTACCTTAAACTCAATAGGGATGCTGGAAGCCAAGAACTTTATCAATATAACACTGTTCCTTAAAAGATTTTTTTTTTTAAGTAGAAGGTTGGTTTGTGGAGGGAGGAGATTCTGAACTTTCAATTTCCTTTGACTCCCAGAGAAAAAATACTGGTACATCCTGGCTTAGTTTTCAGATATGAGCAGAAGATGATAAAAAATTGCAAATTGGTCAAAAGGCTCTAGTGAGTTTGAAATGGAATTGCAGAGGTGTTAATGCTCACATAAAAAAAAAATGACTTGTTCAAGGGAAAAATGATAAGGCAGAGAGGCAGGCCTTGGTTTGAAATAGCCAAGGATCAACCTGATACACATATATTCTTGAGATATCTATTTTTTATTTAATATATGAACCAGGAAAGACACGGTGGTATTTCAGAGAAAGAAGTAAAAATGAACCAGACACTCATTGTCTGTTCCTATCTTAATCTCATCAAATATACTAAATACATGTCTACCAAATCTACTTTTTAAAAATCCACACTTAATTAAAAGGCAAAATGCTAAAAACAAATGATAAATGTGCTAGAGAAGAGATGGTCTCAAAAGGATCCATCTCAACCCCTAACATAGCTGAGGTACTAAGACCAGTAACCTCAAAGTTTAGTTTCTCCATTTGAAGAAGGTGTAGGATGCTTAGGTTTCTTTCCGATCTAAACTTATGTCAGTCTAGGCACTGACAGTGTAGCTCAGTGGGTAGATAAATGGCCTCAGAATTACCTAGAGTCTAGCTTAAATTCTAGCTTCTGAAATACTGATTCTGGAAAAGTTAACTTTTTAAGCCTCTAATTTGCCATGTAGTTTTTTATACTCGTTGGTACAGACTGTTTTCCACAAGGAATTTCCTATGGTGAGGCAATTCCATTTTCTGAGCTACTCATAAAAACAGAATTCAGTGGAAAGCGCTTGGAATTTAGAATTAAAGCAAATTCTTCTCTTGCTTCTGTCTCACACACCCTGCCTGAGCAAGTCACTTAGCTTCTCTGAGCCTATGTTCCTAGCTTTTTACATTGAAAAGGCTGCACTCCATAATGTGTTCTTCAACAACTTTTATTTATGATGCACTATTCTTCATTATGGAGATTCAGTGAATCAGCAGGTCAAATAGAACTTATAAAGTGTGCTCACTGATTATTCACTGTGCTAAGTACAGGGATAGAGAGAAAAGCAAAAACCAGTCCCTGTCCCTCATGGGGTCCGCTTTAAAGGGGGAGAGCATGCAAAATGTTCACACATATATGTGGGTAATGTGGGTGTTTTATATATATGCACACATACTATGTTCACATATATATATATCTATGTGCTATAGCTATAAGTGTATGTATATAAACGTATACCTATATACATATTTATATGTATACATTTATACCTATATACAACTGAGGTAAACAAAGTATATAACTAATAAGTATTTAAGGCTACGTTTGAACTCAGGTTTCTAAAACAAGGTCCGGTGCTTCATTCATTGCATAATCTAACTGTCTATATAGATAGATAGATAGATAGATAGATAGATAGATATATACATATCCAAAATTATGAAACACATTTAGTCAAAATATTAGTAAATATTTTTAAAAACTCTAAGACCAGAAAGCTTCTAAGAACTCTTCTTGCTTTAACTTCATTTTCCTATGTATGCTTAACAACTTTAGAAGTTTCTAAAATTAAGCTTGACTTAGTCCTATTAGGCTTCATTTTTAAAAATGCAATAAAAAGCCCTAAATCACTAATCGAATATCCCTTTTTTAAAATAACAATGACAAGGATGATAAATTGGGAAGAATTTATTGATGTAAATTACCTGGAATTGAGCAAAGTGTTGACTGTATAGTGTTCAAAATCAATGATGAGTAATTAACAGCTATTAGGGAGGGAATGATTTGACTGCAGGATTATATTCAGAGAATAATTATTGTAGGATAAGTAGCAGCTTTACTGAATAGGGACATTACCATTTTAGTTATAGATCATCTAGTTGATAAATGGAAAATTAAGTCTTGGGCACAGCTGTTGTTCCTATGTAGTCAAGAATTAATACTTCGGAGAACAGAGAAATAATGGACATTTTATTGATCATCTATAAGTTGTGTCTCTTGGAATGGAACCACTTAAAACACCTGAACAGCTTATCTGTTTCCAGTCTTCATATAACAACAAATTTAGATGGAACAGAAGTCTCTTCCTAGAAGCCATTTAAAACATTTCCAATTTTGCTCAATTTATTTTCCCTTCTGTCACTTCTTTTCCATTATTCTCACTTACCTACCTATTTACCTGCACAAACACACACACACACACACACACACACACACATATATATATATATGTACTATATATGTAATGTATGTAATACACGCATACACATATAATACATGCACATGCACATGTATACTTTCCTATACTCTTTAAGATGGCCCAGAATTTGAAAACTTCAGTAATGTCTCCTTTCAAGTCTCACATTCCAAAATTAATTCCATTTGTTTAATGAGGCTGACTTTTTTTGGACTGAAATCTATCAAATAAAGTCATTTCATGAAGAAAATCATTTCCTTTTCTGAGAATGTTAGGAAACTTTTAACTCGGGGAATGTCATAAGCATTTGTATAGACAAATTTAAATCAAGAAATCATGATTCAATTTAATTCAACACACTTTACTTTAGCAATTATTAAGTCCCAGTCACAAGGTTAAGATTTGCTTGGAGCATTTGGGAAGGTGGAACAATAAGATTTTAGCCTCAATGAGATCCCATTGGTGTAACCCCATAGGAATGATTTCACTATGAATAAAGACCAATGGTATAAGAAAGAATGTTATAATTAAAGATACCCTGGGGGCTTCTCAAGTCAAGGTAATTTGGCTTTAAGAAATGCCATAAGTCTTTAGCCTCTGTATTTTTTTTTTCTTTTTAGTGAAGCAAGTAGAGTGTCTGATCTTATAAAAGGTCAAAACGGAATATTTGAGCTTTGCAGCATCTGGTTTTTGGGGCTAGGTGAGCCTTGGTACCCAGAGAACAATTTTCAGAAGTGATCTCCAGGATCCAGGTCATGGTAGCTTATATAGAGAACAGTACAAAGTCTTTGTCACAGCAGGGCAAGAATTTGATGGAACAAATGCTATATAGAAACTGATATAAATTTTAAACCTATTCCATATGGAGTCCAAGGTGGTAAAGGGGAGAATTTGTGGCCAATGTATTCGGAGAAATTACCCATACAATATTTTTGCTCTATTTTTCCAGTAAATATCCTTTTATATTAATTGATTTTTTTTAAAGTTCCATGTAACATTGGAGGAAACCCAGTCAGTTGAGGCTCAAGATGATAGCAAGGGAGAAAAAAGAATCACAACCATCTCAGAGTACAATAGAATCTGTGGGAGATGTACTAGTCTGGTCCTGTCAAAGAGGCAGATGATGGGTGCCTTACAAAGGAAACAGAAACATGGATTAATTTAGGTAATAGGACAATTGGGAAAATCCAAAACTGGCTGGTGAGAATCAGAGAGTGGTGATTTAATAGATTAATAAAACAGTCATATTCAAAACCACCCCTCCCATCTATTGTCACAAGGCATTTTCACTGTCCTTCTGGTCACCATTGCAATTCTGGAAAGAAAATCTAGAACACCTATATTCAAGAGTGGATGAAAGCCTATAGATGTTTGTCAAGTTACAGAAGACAGAAATCTGGGAGACATGGTGAATAAATAGGGTAAACCAAAGAACTGATCATGAATTAGGTAAAACAATAGAATTGTGAGAAATTTCAAGATAATGATTCTATTTAGATAAGATAAATATGTAATTCTTCACTGAGGTGTAATAAATTATCTTCATTGATATAAGATATGATTATCATGGTTAGTCCTTCCTCATGTCAAAAAATGTGTGTATTATATAATATATATATATATATATATAAAACATACATAATATACATATGTCTATACATAAATTATATATATATACATGCATTTGTAAGTGTGTGTATGATAGTATGATATAACTGAGTATTTCATGACCCTGAAGAGCCTCTACAAACTTAGCAAGTCTGGTCCTAGATGATACTGACCAGCCTAATTAATTCTTCTATCCCTCTCAGAAAAATAAAAATAAATAATATATGCATATATATTTGTAGATAGATAGATAAATATGTGCATCTAATGCCATTTTGATGTATTAGTCTTGGTCATTTTTCTTTTCCTTTTCCTCTTTAAGAAAATTCTCTTGTACATATTTGCTCTCTAGATGAGAGGGGAAATATAATGGAAAATGAAGGCAATGTAAAACGATTGTAAATAATAAAAATAAAACCTGTGATCTCATTGACACCAGGAACTACCTCTTAAGGAAATTCCTCCTTTGGTAGCAGGCTGACATCCTTTCTCTAAGTTAAAATCATGGGGCATTGTCTGAAAAACATAAATAAAAACATAAGTCAGTATGTAGAAGAAGCAAGAGATCAATGTGCATCTTCTTGGACTCAGGACATATAAACATATATACATGCATATATGCAAACATATGCATATATACACATGTATTTATATACATAAATTTGTTCTTGCCACTCATTTTGATGAGAACTAGATAAGGAGTACTTAAATGAAATTAGGTTTAATTGAAGTCTAGTGGCAGGTTCGGGGTCAAATAGAGCTCCCCTGCAACCCCTTTGGATTCAGCGCAAGGATACAGAGTTAATTGAGGTCTAGTAGCAGTGCAAGTGTCCCCTGTAAAGGAATTTACAGACCTGAAAACCTAGATTAATAAAAGAGGTTTATTATGGGGTTTAGAAGTAAGGTTAAAAGGTAGGAACACACCAGAGCCAGGGTTGGTTCTGGTGGGCAGAAATCCTTGACATGACCAGCGGAAGGATGCCATGTTTGGGATTTCTGCAAAGAGTGGACTCCCAGGTTGGCCCTTTTTATAATAGGGAGGCTTTGGACAATCTAAAGTTCCAGGTTGTCTTCTGGTTTGAGTCCCAGCCAGGGTTAGAATTTGAATAGAATTCAATGGGTTTTTAGATAAGGAGGAAACTGTTTGTGCTTGGGGTGGGGGTCCCTTCCCTGAGGCAGAGTCCAAGGAGATTTTAAAAGTTTTGGGCTTTCCTCATCAATTTCAAACATGCCCAACATTTTGTGATCTATTTGTAGTTTTCTTGACAGAGATACTGGAATGGTCTTGATGAGGAGTAAATGATGGAGGAGTAAACTGTGGTCTAAACCCAGATGGGCCAGTTCCTTATCTCTCTCCTTCCTTCCTCAAAGTAACCAATGGTGGGTTCGGCAGCAAAGGAATTTGCTACTTAATGCTATATGGAAACATAGTCTTTATTGATTAGAATGGAAACACCGAAGAGCCGGTGGGCAGAATGGCTGCATGGTACAAGGCTCATTTTGCAAAAGTAGATCCCTGAGTTCTATCTTTTATACCAGAGCACAATCATTCAGCCTGAGAGTGATGTAATAAGATAAGGATTCTCTTGTTATCTTTTGAGTGGAGACAGAAGTCTCTTCCCAAAAGGAATTTCCTGATGCCATTTGGTCTATCTGAGTAGATTAGAATGGGGGCTGTAAAACCCCGGACACCTCAGATAGCCCAAACTAGTTTGACCACATCTTGTATCAAAGGTCCAAGTCCCAAAAGAAGTTGGAGATCAAACAAAGAATACCAAAGGGCTACCGCCCTCAACAGTCTGACATTTCCTTTTCCAGCTCATTCTGCAAATGAGGAAACTGAGGAAAAGTTAAGTGACTTATCCAGTGTCATCTACTAAGTCTCTGAGGTCAAATTTAAGCTCACTTCTTCTTGTCAGAACTCTATCTATTAAATACATATATATCTGTGCATGTAACATTTATATAACAACATATCCAAGTACCATGTTTAGTGCTTTAAAAATATTATCTCATTTGGTCTTCACAACAACCATGAGAGTTGCTATTATGATCCACATTTTACAGATGAGCAAACTGAGGTAAATAAAGGCTTTGCTCAGGATCACACAGTAATTGTCTGATTCTACATTTGAACTATGGCTCCCAGGCTCTATCTACTGTGCTAATTGAAGGAGGAAAGGGGAAAGAGAGGGGTGGGAGGAAAGAGAGAGGGAAAGAGGGAGTTACTCAGAGCCTCATCTTGTACACACACACACACACACACACACACACACACACACACATATAAATTTTGTGTATATATATATATATATATATGGGTCTATGTATGCATATATACACACAGTTATACATATACTATACATACACATATATACACATTATCTATTTATTTAACTATATATTTTCCTCTATTGCAGCTATTAGGATAAGATATAAAATAAATGTGGTTATTTTAAGACAAAAACAATGGGCAAAAATTCAAATAATTTTATGGAAACTTCTCCTCAAATGATCTTTGCAATTGTCATAGCTACATTTTATAATAACATTATTTGGAATTACTTGTCTTTTAGATTCTTTTGGAACCTGAGGTTGTATTATTTCTGTGTTCATTTAACCTGTGTTCTTTGGCTAAACTTCAACTTAATTATACGATGTGGGCTGTCTGCTGTATTTGCTTTATATTTCCATTGATGTGATTCAAAATAGTAACAGAATAGAAAGAAATGAATTCCATTTAAACAAAATGGCTATGGGTCCAAAAGAAAGGTCAAATGTATCAATGGACTTCCTATATGACCTAAGAGGTTAAAATAAACTAATGGTGGTGGCTCAGAAACTGAGAGGACCTCCATGTACTAAAATCAAATTGGAGAATCAATCCCCTCTATAATATTTCCCATGAGACATTATCCAATGTACATCCAAAGATGGGGAATTCAATATGTCAAAAATTAGTACATTCTCTTTGGAAACAAATCAAAGTTGTTAGAACTGGTTTTTGTTCTTTTGTTTTTGTTTTTCCCCTTTCTTTTGTATTGTTTTGCATGTGTATTTGGTTTTTGTTTATTTCATGACAAAATCTGAATCTTTTCCAGAAACACCCAATGGAGCAAATTACCTCCTTTGCATTAGAGTAAAAGATTTATTTCTTGGACACAAATGAACCATCCCCTCCCCATCCAGGACAATTCCAAATAGTGTTATAGTAGTTGTTTTTATTGTTGAGTTGTTTTCAGTCTGGTTGTGACTTTTTAGGGACATTTGGACTTTTCTTGGATGAGATGCGGAGTAGTTTGCCATGTCCTTCTCCTGCTCATTTTACAGATGAGAAAATGGGGCAAACGGAATTAAGTGACTTGTCCAGAGTCAGACAGCCTGTAAGAGTCTGAGGCAGACTCCAAGTCTGGCCCTTTCTGCTCCTGGTTGTGAGAGTTATAATATTTCATCCACAGACCTTCTGCTTGGGCTAGTCCAGGAGAGAATTCAGCAGATTTTCTTTCAAAGTAGGTGGGATTGGGGAGACTCACTCTTAAGTGATCATTGTGAAATGGTTGATTGTTATTATGGTTCTTATAATAGAAAACAATGGCCTCTGAGGCAGAAATCAAGGGGAGTGGCCAGAAATGCATGTCACAAGGAGCTTTTCTGAAGGGAAAAGCAAGCCAGGCCAGAATAAACAACAACAACAGCATAGTAACTAAAGGAGAGAAAGGGGTTCTTTTGAAAGGAGAAAGTAAAAGCAAAGTTTACAAACCACCAGGAGAAAGGAGTCAGTTCTTGCTAGTTTTCTGAGATGCCTTATGGCAGAGTCAAATAAGTTTGTGTTCAAATTCTGCCTCCAATACATACTTTCTGTGAGATGGAGCAAGCCATCTAACCTATCAAGCCTCAGTCTAGGCTATTGTATTTGAGGATAAATTACAAAGTAGCTGTCAACATATATGGGAGGGGGAGAAGGAACTGTGCATGTAGACCCCTGTGCCAGACATCACAAATCCAATTCCTACTGGAAAAACTTGCATACTGTTCTACTTTCCTTTCATTATACCATCCTTCTGGAGGTAGGGAAAGAATTTTAAAGTCTGACAGCAACTGTTCCAGTTCTTTCAAATAGAGAATCTGGCTCTGTATCTTTTTTTCATTATCATTTATAACCATTGCCAAAAAGCTCTCTGTTCAATAGTGGACTTGGCAAGTCGACTGCTATCATCTGACCTAACTCTCAAGCCTTTCCTTCTATAAGTTAAACCAACCAGTTTCTGCAAACATCTTCATATCGTCCAGTTCCCTCCTCAGTCCCCAGGAGAGAGGATAAGTATTCCTACTTTGCTAAGAGACCTGAATGCAGCCATCTAGATATTATTTGGTCTCCTTGATAAGGGGACCATAATATAGGCTTAATAAAAGCTCCCTCTTTATCATCTTTCTCTCCATCTATTCAATTATCCATCCATCCATCCATCCATTCATGGGTACTTCGGAATGCATGCATATACATCTCTCTAAAATATCTATCTTTTAGTCATCTATATTTGTTCTTGATCTAGTCATCAATTGAACCATTTATTGATCTGTTCTCTCTCCATTTCTCCCTAAATATCCATCTATCCTGAACATTCATGCATTTGACTTTTGCAACTTCAAGCATTCTGTGATTTATTAGTAATCTCATTTTCACTTTGGCAATCATGCACATGTGCATTAGGAAAAAAAATGAAGAGAGATACAATGTGTGCAGTTTGTGGAGTCCTGGTATCTTACGGGGCATTTCATTAACTTTATTCATCCTTTTGTAGTAAGAGCTCCCTGTAAATTCAATTTTCATTTATTTCCTTTAGAAACTCAAGTTTTGTCATTATGTTCCCAAAGTGTAGAGCGAGTTCCTTGGGCTCTGAAGGTGATACAAAGACCCACCCGACTCAGCTGCTTCTTATAGCAGTAACTGGAGTGGTAGCAATCTCTCTCTTAGTTTTTGGAGAGTGGCCAAGGAAAGCAGGTTTACAATACTATAGTCTATAGTTCAACGCTTTCACAATATTATCTGACACAGTGAAAGGTAAGATTAAGGTCAAATAATGTTTTAGTTTTAAGAATTTGATTTTCTGTACAGTATTTGTGGTACTGCAGAGTTCATGCTTTTTCAAAAGTGAATATTGTCTGAAATTGATGGGTTGCTTTTTGTCTGCTTTTAATTGAGATGGTGGCGCAATAGAAAGAACAAATGCTTGACTAAAGGATGCAAAAAGTGGATATCATCTTTATTTGTCTCTGACTTTTTTCCTGGAGCACAGTTTAAAAAATGATGATTCTAAGATGGATGTTTCAAGGCTTATCAGCAGTCCTCCTGGATTCAATAGATCCAAAAAGAGGTAAATTGCACCACAGCTACTTGGAGGATGATTCAACCACCAGCAGGAAGATGTGACAGAGAAAAAATTTAGTAGGCCGGGAGACAGATCTTGTAAATTGGGCAGATAGTATAAAAGGGAAAATGAAATATTGACTCAGCAGTCCCACAAATTGTTTCATGTTAAAATATTTTCAGAATTAACCCTTAATTATTATTTTTTCAGGATACTTGGAATAATTACATTCCAACATCAAAAATCAAAAAATAAAAGCTTACCTTTCCACATCCTTTTGAAAACTGACTTTTTCAAATGTTTAGACTGCATCAATTTGCTGGTGATTCGGGAGAATGGAGAATAAAAATCTCATAATAATAGCTAATATTTATATAGTTTTTATTATGTATTTGACCCTATTCTAAGAGCTTTACTATTATTATCTCATTTGATCTTCATAATAACCTTGAAAGGATAGGAGTTCTTATTATCCTCACTTAATAGCTAAGGAAACTGAGGCAGACATTAAGTAATATGATCTCACAGTTGATAAAGGTAGACTAAGGAATCCTATCTGCTAAGCCACTTATCAGGCCTTAGTTTTGAATATCACATATTTGTTAAGTGCCTAATATGTATCAAGTACTATGTAAAGAAAGTGTTGGAATATTTTTACCAGAATATTATTAGAGATGTTTGATGACTTTTCTTTAATATTTTCCTAATTCATGTATTTAACTTTAGTTTAGCTTTATTAAAAGCAGACTATTATTAGAAATTCTTAATGCAATACTTTCTTACCCTTCTAAACATATCAGTTTTTATTCTATTCTAACTATATTGATTTATTCAATCAAAATACTTTTTGGAATTTTTACAATATTTCCTAATTATTATTTGTACCTTAACCACATTTTAAAAAATTATTTATATTTCAGTCTACATTTCTGGTTACTAAGCATATTAAGTTTAAAGTCTGGCTAATCTGGTCTAAATTCTATTAATTTATTTTTTATTTGTATACTTTTAGCCTGAAAGAGTTTTAATAATTGCTCTATTTTAATTTAAGTTGGCATCCAGTAGTACTTTCTCTTGAATTTTTTTTATTTTTTTCTCCTTCATATGAATTTGATTATATTCATGTCCATGTGATTTTACAAAGTATTCTCACTGTAATAATGAATGCATCACTAAATTTACAAATTAGTTTTAGTTGAATGATAACTTTTATTTTCCTTGTGAAGCACAATCATTAATATTGGCTATCTCTCTATAATTATTTTGTGTTTACATTTAAATAAATCAAATATATATGATTGTATCTTATTACTAGCGACGGTAAACTCTACATTTATTTTGAATGGAATTTCTTCTTCATTTTTAATTTTTGCTATTATCTTATAAATATGCTAATGATTATCACACATCATGACATTTTAAGAATGTTACTTATTGTATTAATTCATTTATTCTTTGCATTTTTCTCAGTAAAGTATCATGCAATACATATTTCCCTAATTATATTATTTTACTTTAGTGCTATATTAGAAAATCTAGTACTATGTCAAAAAATAACGGACATGGGAGAACTGATAATTTTTATTTCACTTAATATTTAATAGAAACTTTTCAGTGTTTCTCCTTAGAAATAATGGTAGCATTACATATTAAGAGATTTTTTTTTTGAAAATATTAGGGATAGAGGCAGCTAGGTGGTTCAGTGGATAGAGCACCATTCCTGAAATCAGGAGGACCTGAGTTCAAAATTGACCTCAGACACTTAACACTTCCTAGCTGTGTGATCCTGGGTAACTTATTTAATCTCAATTGCCTCAGAGTAAAAAGAAAAGAAAAAAAAATTCTAGAGCTAAGTCCTTTCATTGTTATATTTTCAATATTATTAATGTTGTATTTGTGCTTAATCAATCTTTTTCACATTCACATTTTTTATTATTTTTATGATTATGTGATTTTTTTCCAATATTAAGAATGAAGGTGACTTACTAAGAATGAATTTTAATGACTATATATCTGAAAACTCCTTGCTAAAACTGCCTTTGTTTCATATTTTAACTTTGATACTCACTAGGAATTTTCATCTATAGAACCTTTTCCAGATGTTGCCTCCATGGGTTTTATATTGGGAATATATGCACATTGTATTGAACAGTTTCTATACTACAAAAATAAATTACTTCCTAATGTTTTCATATAACTCTCTTGTAAATTCTTAAAGGAATAGCAATTGTTCTTGTTATTATTGTCATTTCCCTTTGGAAATATATTTATTTCTTGATCTATTTCTTTTTCTGAAGTTTCTGAAATTTCTATTTGGCTAATTTGGATATTTTCAGTATTCATATCTGCTTACTCATCAAGTCCTCTTAAATTCTTACACTATCCTAGTATATATCTGAGTGGAAGAGGGAGGTTGTGCTTGAAGTTTATGATAATTTTCTATATGTTTAGATTAATGTTGTAGCTTTAGTAAGTTCACTTTTATTTGAAAATGTTCTTTCATATGTGGCTTAACAGTAATCTCTTAATTTTTTTTTGTTTCTTTTGTTTTCCAGTTAAATTATATTTGAATTAAAGCGTATCTACAACATGTGTTTCATCCAAAAAACCCTGTTGCTTTTGCTTTTGAAATATCATTATTTTCCTTCCTGGGAGAGACAGAACAGCAAGTAAAAAGCAGATGAATCTGAGGGATAATGAAAACGCAACAATTAAAAAAAAAAAAAAGCACAAACAAACAAAAAGCTTTAGTCCCCACCCTCAAAAAATTTACATTCTTTTTGGAGGAGACTATAATAAATTCAAAGTTATATAAAGTTATCTCAAGAGAGAAAGAAAGAGCAGTATTAATTAGAAGGTCAATTAATCAATTAAAAAGCATTTATTAAGGGATCAAGAAAGCTCTTATGTAGAAGAAAGCATTTGACTTAAGCCTTAAAGAAGCATCTTATTATTGTCCTATTTCAGGTTCCCTTCTGGAATTTCTTGCAACATATTTTTATTCCATGATACTGATTTGGTCTTTATGTTGCTATTTTATATTTTTTACTCTCTATTTTTTCCAATATGTTATCAGTTTTGTTTCAATAAAGTTTCCCTTTGAGTTCTTTTTTTTTTTTCTCTTCCCTCTCTTCATTTGTATTGTTGCCCACTTACTTTAGTGACTTTTTTTGTTCTTTTTAGATAATGAAGAAGATCTGGATTTAGATATATAATACATCACTCATCTATATTGTCAGAATTCTACTCTATCTATCTATCTATCTATCTATCTATCTATCTATCTATCTATCTATCTACACATTCACATTCACATATATATACATATATACACACATACCTATATACTACATATACACTATATACTATACTGTATCTACATATACTATATATACACTATATACTATACTGTATATATATGAATATAGACTATATGTATACTATATAGTATAATATATATGTATGCTATATATATTTATCTATATCTATCTATCTATCTATCTAAGCAAAATTCTTCAAGTTTAGTCTTAAATTGTAGTTTAATTTATTTACTTACTTCTTCATGTATTTAGGGAAAAAACAGTTCTAAGGTATTTTCATTACATAACAATTCTAAAAAGCTAATATTTTAAAAAAATTGATCTAGCAACCTTATAATGCATTTCAATAGCTTGCATTTGAGCCACATAATTTTGATTCTCTTAATAGTAAATAGTTGTTTGAGATCTAATGTGCTTGAGAATGTTTATTAAAGCCTGTCTCATTTTGACACTTCTGAATGATACAACTCAAGTGAGAACTACCACAATTTTGTTTTTATGTTACCCTCCCAATTAATTGAATGCAAAGAAGGAAGAGACAGAAGCCTTGATAGAGTGCCCAGTATGTGCCAGGCCCTGTGCTTTACAAATAGCTCATTTGGTTTCATTCTCATTTTGACAGCTGAGAACACTGTAAAAAGGTAAAGGGATTTATACAGGATAACACTATGATCTGAGGTTGAATTTGAACTTGATCTTCTTGACTCCAAATCCAAAGTTCTATCTATCCATTTCTTACCAAGGCAAAAAATAAAGAGTAAATGTAAATATGTTTTTTTCCCTCAAAAAAGAAAAAAAAGAAAGAAAGAAATGAGCTTGTGAAAAAACAAAACAAAACAAAGCAAAACAAAACAAAACATAAAATCTATATTGGCTGCAGACAATGTGTACCAGGAAATAAAACAGCAATAGTTAATTTGTAGACACATTTTGGATTGTACTGATGTCTACCCTAAGAATTTGGACTTCATCTGGTAAATAGTAATGATCCATTTGAAGTCCTTGATCAGTACAATAGGACATACAGTTCTCTTTATTAGAAAGATTAACTTGAAAGTAGATTTGAATGGAGAGAGAAAGGCAGGAGCTAGGAAGATAATCAGACAATTGATATCATCTATGAAAAAGGTAATATTAATTTTACAAGGACAAGTCTTACTTTGCTTTGTCCTTGTATGGCCAGCAACTAGCAAAGTGCTTACAACAAAAAAGATAATGTTTGGCAGATTATTTTTCTTGAATCTAATAACCAAAACTGAGTGAAAATATAATCCTAAATCAATCAGAGCAGAGTAATATCACCAATTCAAATAAGGAAGTTAAGAGTCTGACTGTCATTGGGATGCAAGGAGTTTGAAATGTCAGAAAGTAGATTTGTGCATCAGGAAGGTGGGAGACAGAGTCTAGGCTGAGAAATTAAGTATAAAGAAGTACATTTTGGAGATATCTCTCATGATAAGACAGGTTAATATATATTAATGTGTGATATCATCAAAGATTTCATGTATCTATAAGAATGTAGGACATAACATTATTTTTATTTTTATTTTTTAATTTTTAAGTTTATGCTTCCAAGCTGCAATGCAATGATGATCACATCTTTTGAGAATCATATCTACTTAGGTATATTTTAATCCATCTACACCTTCTTGTCCCATAGAATTTTTACAAATGTCTTACTGAAAATTCTCCATAGAAGCATTACTGAAGTCTTTCTCTGTTAATTTCAAAGTATTAAAGGAGAGATACTCTTTGAATCTTGCTATCAAATTATAGACAATATGTGTTCTTCCTCTATCTGTTTTGGTTTTGTTTTACTTTGTTTGGTTTGTTTTTTGCAGTATGACTTGAGAGGATCCCTATTTTAAAAGAATCTTAGATCTTGTTGAGACTACCTTGGGTTATTCTAATGCTATAAACATAATATAATCCCAAGAAAGTTAATAAAATCACTCTTTTAATGGGAAACTATTCTTTCATTTGGACTTCAGAAACATTATCAAATATCCTTTAACTTGAACATAAGTTGTCTGATACTTTAATTGAGGTTGATTTTCTGCTAATCATTAATTAAATATACTTTTCTGGTCATCTGTGTCACAAATTCATATATTATGTTAATGAAAAGGGATTTTATAATATTTTTAGTCCATTAGATTTAATGTTCTCTGTGTTCTAGAAAGGAGAGATATAGTGTCCACCCCTAGTAACACTTTTGTATTCTGGTTAGACTACATCTAAAATATTAGACAAAATGATCAATGAGCTAATTTTGGAAGGACAACGGTAAGTTAAAGAACATCAAAGGAAGGGTGATGGCTTTTGAATCAATCCCATATTAGGATCAACTCTTGATGGTAATAGTGAAGAAAACAAAAAACAAAGTAGGAGACACAAGAGAAAATATCTTCAAACACTTAAAAGGTTGTCTATCATATAGAGAAGGGAATAGTCTTATTTTGCTGGGTCCAAAAAAACAGAGGTAGGAGTAATCTGTGAATTTTCAAAAAGGACAGATTTAAGCTCAAATATAAGGAATGATTTCCTTAAAATTAGGGATAGCCCAAATTGAGACTGGCTATTTCTGCATAGCTTGGGTTTTTAAGTAAATGTGGTAAGATGGGAGATGTAGGAAATATTTTTAAAAGAGGTCTAAATTTACTTCCAATGATAAAGTTACTTAATGTGATCTGAAAGTTTGTAAAAATCTATGAATGTGTTGTAAAAATGACATTCAAAAACTTGTCCCTTTTTTCACTACCATAGTTTTTTATAGTGAGATAAAAAATGCAAATCTCCAAGAAAGCTCAAGGCAAAATATACCTGGGAAAAGCCACAGTGGGATAAATCTATATTCTTCAGTTTGAATGGCCTTCATGTTCTGTATATATGTTTCCCCCTCCTGTTCATTACAATGACTTTTAGGATGCAAATACTAGATTCAATATGTATCACTGGCAATTACCATATCATTTTAGACAATGATTTTTGTTTGAAAAAAAAAGAAGGCAAATGTTTGTTAATAGACAAGTAAAGGGAATTTTTTAAATATAAAAATTAAACAAATTAATTGAATTATTAATAATAACTGAAATTTAAGTAATGCTTTCAAAATGTTAGCCTTTTCCATGCATTATTTGATGTGACCCTTACATCAAATTGTATTGCCATTTTACAGGTAAAGCAACTAAAACTTAGAGAGATCAGTGAGCTTTTCCACCGTCACATAACTACTGTTATATAGGATTATTATATTATATATTATATTATATAGGATAGTAGCAGTATGGATTCAAAGGTGGAAGAGAATGTATAAGGCATCCTCACTAATATCTCCTATATATAGATAAAAGCTTTTCTGTTTCTATTAGCCACTGGCATAGTCTTTTGCATGTAGTAAATTATTAATAAATGTATTATTGTTTTTGTTGTTAGTTTTATTTATTTTTAATCAATCCAGCCTTATTTTAGGGAGGGGAACCTGAGGCACAGAAACTTTTAGTAATCTGCCCAGCTTCAAACAAGGGCACAAGGGACACTGGCAAAATTCAAACCAGGTTTAATAATCTATTCCCTAAATCACATTACTACAGTGGGCCCTAATCTTGGAGATCTATGGCAATAAAAAAAGCTGGAGTACAAGGAGGTTAAAAGAAACAAAAAAGTGCAGCAGAAGAAATGGTCAGATGTCAAAAGAAGAAGCTGTTCTCTAGACTAAGAAAAACATGGATGATAAGAAACTGCATGATGGAAGAGCCTCTGACGGACTTCCAGGCCCACATGGTCTCTCACTGAATGCCGAAGGCACTCGGTAATTTCAGCCACTTTAGGTGTGTTATTTACTGTTCTCTAGGGAAAGCAAATGGTTCATCATTTCAGGACTTCTCATATTGGGGGAAGTCAGAGGGCATAATTGATGGCTGGATGGTAGAGCTATTCCAAGAACCTTTAAAACCTCTAAATTTCCTTTAGTCCTTTCGCTTACATCTGAATTATGAGGTTGTTTATTTTTTTTCTTCTCTAAGCCTCCAAGTACAAAAAGAAGAAAGAAAAAGAAGATGGAGAAGAAGGAGGAGAAGGAGAAAGAGGAGAAGGAAGAAGAAGAGAAGGAGGAGAAAGAGGAGAAGAAGGATAAAGAGAAAGAAGAGGAAGAGGAGGAGGAGGAAGAGGAGGAGGAGGAAGAGGAGGAGGAGGAGGAAAAGAAAGAAGGAAGGAAGGAAGGAAGGAAGGAAGGAAGGAAGGAAGGAAGGAAGGAAGGAAGGAAGGAAGGAAGGAAGGAAGGGAGGAAGGAAGGAAGGAAGGGAGGGAGGGAGGGAAGGAAGGAAGAATAATTCAATGATCTGATTCAAAAAGAAAAATAATGTGTACAACAAACTATAGACAGGATAAGGTGGAAATAACTAAGAGAGGAAAGGAATTAGATTTGATCAGGGTTGGGAAAAGAATTCTACTGAAAATTGGATTTGAGTTGGAAGTGAACAGAAGCCTGGAAGCCAACTGGCAGGAAGCAGGAAGGAGCACATTCCAGGCATTAAGAATGGCCAGATAGAATTCCTGGAGTCAAACACAGAAGGATGAGTTTCAAGGAGTAAAATTAAAAAAGACTAGAAAAGTGGGACTGGGCATGAGGGGAATGTTGTAAAGGACTCTAAATTCTAAGCAGAGGATTTTATATTTGACCCTAAAAGCCTAAAGAACATGTTCTTCTTGGGCCAATAGGATTTTCCACTCATATAAAGCTGGCAAAATTGCATTATACTAAGTATGAGGCTCATATAGTATGTCTTTATCCCCAATGTCTAATGCCAGGAGACACAAAATTCTATTTTCTGGGATTAAAATCAACCTAGATTACTGAACAGAATTCTGAATTTGGAATCTGGGAAAAAAAGGGAATTCTGGATTTAGTTTTGGGATAGTCATTTGATCTGCTGAACCATGGGAAATCCTCTGATTTACAAAGTATTGATGAGGATCAGTAAGGAAGGAACTCCTATAATAACTCCACATTGACAGATTTCAGATTTCGTTCCTGCTTTCACGTATTCACAAAGGAAGAACTCACATACATATTACTTCCAATTTAATCTAAGGAGATTGAAGAGAAGTTAATGCTTTTATATTTTAACATATTTAACGTGTATTAGATTACCTGCCATCTAGGGAAGGGGGTGAGGGGAAGGAGGGGGAAATTTGGAATACGAGGTTTGTCAAGGGTCAATGTTGAAAATTTAGCCATGCATATGTTTTATAAATACAAAGCTTTATTAAAAAAAAAGAGAATGCATGAACAAAACAAAAAAGAGAGAGAGAAGTTAATGCTTTGCCAAAATTAATTTATATTTGACAGACTAAACAATAGAATTAATTGAATTCCAAATCTGATGCAAACTCTTTTCTAAAGTCCATTGTCTACATTTCCATGAATGGAATTCATAAATTAAAAACTAGAAGGGATTGTTTTCATATCAGGAAAATAAGGCCAAAGGCAATAACATGACTTGTCCAATATCACATGAGGAACAACTGGAAAATCCTGATTTGAAATCCAGCTCCTTTAGTTCTAAATACAGTGGTCCTTCTAATGTGTCACATCATTTTTCATTTTATCTTCTTTAAATACACTAGACCATGACTGTGACCTTGAATAAATCTTTTTAGCTATTCTGGGACTCATTTTTCTCAGTGCTAAAAATAGAAAGAAAAATTCTCTTATTTTCTCCAACCCTTAAATGCTCTGATTCTGTCTTATGAATCCAAAATAAAACTCACTGTAATGTGTTGGATTTGGAACAATTAAAAGCAAAGCAAAGCTAAACAAACATCAGCAAAAATATTGATAATATCTTTATATTACAATTTGCCCCGTGATATCTATGGAAAGGAATATAATTTAAGTCTCACTAAAGCAATAAAATATGATCCTTCAATTTTTTTTTCATTTTAATCAAACTTGAAATCTTAAATTTGGAGCAGAATAAAATGTGGTTTTGATCTAAGGGTTTGAAAGAAATTTGACACTAGTAATTAGTTTGAATTTCACTGCTGCTATTTGAAATCCGCCTGACTTTGAGCAATTCTTACAATTTCCTCTGCATTGGTTTCCTTTTTTTGTAAAATGTGGGAGTTGGACTATATAGTCTCTAAGATCGCTTCTAAATCATAGTTCTGATATCATGAAATAAACATGATTTAGTTGAAGGAACAATGATCTAGATTTAGAAGATCTTTATTCTTTAATATTGGTTCTGCTACTTTTTATTGGTTGGGTCCTTTACTATAGAGGGTTGACATAATTTAGCTTTCTGATTGGATACAGTAAGGTGGGTTTCTAAAAACCTTGTGTGTGTAAAAGGAAGGGGTTAATTGCTTAATTGTGAGCCAATAAAGCAAATACTGAAATGGATCTGTCTACATCTACATGTTTATATATCCTTGGGCTACAAATAATCTTTGCCCAAGACTCATTACCCTTAATTTGTTGTTCACTGTGTATACTTAACCAAGAATCATTCATTGGCATTATTACAATCACTGAATTAGAGAGAGGGTGGGATGGGAAAGTGTTGAGGATAAGAATTAATATTTCTAAAATTTCCTCTAGAAGTCACTTCTGCTGCTTCTTAATGATCAATGAAAAAATATGGAATTGTTACAAAATTGTACAAAAAATTGTCTATCAAGGATCCTGGTGATAGCCATTTTCTTGAATTGGGTTTTCTTAGGAGATAATCTGTTAGTACAACGTTCCAGGCAGGGAATATCTCCACTTGGAAAACCAATGCATGGTTCTTGACCCTGGGTTCAAGTCACCATTTTCCCCATGAGAGCATGAATATACACAGTAAGAATGAAACATTTAGGATGATACCAACGGTGAGACTGGAAAGAAAACTGCATCCTTGTAAATAGAGAAAAATTCTCAGGCTTCAGACACTTAATACTTCCTAGCTGTATGATCCTAAACAAATCACTTAATCCCAATTGCCTCAGAAAAAAAAAAAAAGTTCAAGAGAGAGATAAATTTGAGTAAAAACAGTTTATCAAATTCAATCCACACCTATTCAGTCTGGGAGATTCACTTTGCAGTAGCTTAAATTTTAAAATATTAAATTTAAAATATGAAAAATATAGCTAAATGGGGAAGTTATTCAGAGTTGACCTTCTGAGGAGTATACAGTTCCAAGATTTTCAAGAGTGGGCTGCATGATATTTTGTCAATATTTTCCGTGCAAAGGCTGTAAGAGTGTTCAAGTAAGCTTAACTCTTCTGAGAGACCAATGTCTGAAGGAATTCTGAAGTAATTGTATTGGAAACAAACTCCATAACTGGCTCTGGAGTTGGAGGAGGATGGTGTATAACCCATCTTCCCATTCTCTGCTTGGTTGATCAAACACCTCCTGAAATCAATCCTCAGCTCCCAATTTGGACACTAATGAACTGTAGCTTGAAGTCCATTAAAACTTGCTGTGGATCATTTTCATGCTCACTGTTATCTGGCCTACTTTTCTCCAACTTGTGATTTCTCCAGCTTGATATTTGTGCTTTTAACCCGTGTGGAAATTTAGGACTTGACATTCATTCCCATTAAATTTCGCCTTATTAGATCCAGACACTTGGATGACCTTTTGGGCCACTTTTTATCCAGTATATAAACTCCTCTTAGGGTAACAGCTCATAAAGAGTCCAGCTCAGGACCACTGAGAGAGAGGAAGTCACTCAATCTCCGATCCCCTGCGGATGCTGGCGTCTCCATCTTCGGTCTGTGGTCCAAACCAGAGCTGTGGCTCAAAATAAATTGTCTGGTCTTATCTTAATCAATATACTCCTCCTCAAATACAAGAAGTCTGAAGGCAGAGCAATGACACCTCAGAAATAATCTTCCTATTTGCAAGCAGAGAATGTGGCAGTGGCTAATGGGAAGAATTCTTTCACACGTGACAATACAGCCATTTCTCTCCTCAGAGAAAGAGTTGGTCTTGCCCTATAAAGATGAATGATGTCGGAGCAGTGGGACTCAATGGTGGGCCTGCCGAGACGTTCAAAAGCTGACCGGGAGACACTGAGGGGCGATTCTCTCCCAGGACGCAAGTCCTGCAGAGGTGACTCTGGTTTTGCACACAAGGGCATTGCCAACATAACAAAAAATCAAAGCATGATTTTTCAGTAAAATGTTTATTGTGCTTATTGGGATAACTTTCTGTTTTCTGTTGTTAAACGAATCAAGGCCACAGGTGTTGTTTTCCCCATCAGTCCTTCCAAACATTGGATTCACAAAGATGGCACCTGGAATCTTGCTAGCTGCATGATTCTGGGCAGAGAACAATCTCTCTCACCTCAGCATCATAAACTGCTAAATGAAAATAACAATGACATCTACCTTGAACTGATGCAAAGTGAAAAGTAAGCATACAGAATACAAGGAAAACTGAAAGCATGTCAACTACGAATAACTGTGTATTATAAAATCATAAAGAAAATTCTCTCTGTTGTCTATCAAGGATCCTGATGATATCCATTTTCTTGAACTGGGTTCTCCTAGGAGATAATCTTAGGAGATTAACGTCCCGAGAGGACAGTGCTATTAACTAATCAGTAAAGCTGCAAGATGTGTGTGTATATATGCATTTATATAAGTACATATATCGCTATACCCACATGTGTATATATAAATGCATACATGCATACACATACTGATTGCTTTAGGTCATTTCCTCGTTTTTTTTTTTCTATTTTTTTAAAAGATTTTTAAATTTCTTTAAAATTTCTTTTTAAATTATTCTTTTTATTTGGGATGGAGTAGTGGGTGATATAAAGGAAATTTAACCTCTATATTATATATAGTTGTGAACACACACATACATATATGTATATAGTTGTGAATATATACATATTTGTATATATAGTTGTATTTATGAAACTCAATTAGGATGACACACATATATACAATATTTATTAATATAAAAATATAACCTATGTAAAAGTAATAGGTATCAATAAAATATAAATAAAATGTATAAAATAAAATGCAAAATCAATAAAAATATATTTGTAAAGTGTAGCAACTTCCTGGATAGACTAGATCTTAAGTTCAACATATCCAATCTTTCCCCCAAAATTCTACCCATGTCTCATTTTCTTTACTGCTATAGAAAGTATCACCATCTCCCATTTCCTCAGATTCCCAACTTAAATGTCATTTTTTATTCCTCATTATCCCTTGCCTCTCCTCCATCCAATCTGTTACCAAAGCCTGTTGATTGAATCTTGTCAACATCTCTTCAATATCCCCCCTTCTGTTCCCAGACACTGCCATGGCTTTCACCACTGCTTGGCTGGACTATTACAATTGGTCTTGCATCAGCCTGCTTCAAATCTCTTCCCACTCCAATCCTTCCACCATTCAGCCACTTAAGCCATTTTCCTAAAACTCAAAACTCACTATGCCATTTCCCTATTTAACAAACTCCCAATTGCTTCCAAAATACATAATCCTGTGCTGGCACTCAAAGCCCTGCATGACCTTTTTCCTTCTAATTTTCTGGCCTTCTTACACCTTATTCCCTGCCATGTAATCTTCAATCCAGTTTCTCTGGTTGTGTCTAGTTCCTCGAGAATACAACCAAACTCTTCATCTCTACTACTGTCTTCCTTGAATTTCTTTAAGTCCTAAGAACACTTACTTTCTACAGGACATCTTTCCTCTGAAATCTAGTGCTTTTTCTGTTAATCATTTTGTTTATTTATCATTCATGTGTGTGTTGTATTTTTATTTACATGCACATGTACTTATACTCATGCTTGCACACATGCACAAACAAAAATTTGGGTTTGTGCATGCTTTTGTTTGCTGTCTCCCACTTTAAGTTGAGAGCTCCTTGAGGATAAAGATTGCCTCATTCTTGTATCTCTAGTGTTTAGTGTAATATACTTGGAGTATATATAATATAATGTACTTGGTGCTTAAAACATATTTATTTGGTTGCCAACGTAATTGTGAAGCTCAATTAGAATTACATATATAAAGTGTTTTGCAAATCTTAAATGATTATACAAAATTAAGATTTTTTTTACCTTCTGTAAAAATTCATAATATATAATTCCTCACTAAAGTCATGCTTAACACTATTTGTGTGCTCACATCTATTAAGTATTAAAGACTTAAAGTAGACTTACCAGTTTTCTGTCTATTTAAAATGTCATACTATCTTCTTCTCTTTTAATCTCTAGTCACAAATTACTAACCCCTAAAAAAAAATACTGACATCTTCAGATTGAGGACATCTTAAAATCAATACATAAAGAACAATTCCTTATCCTATCTTCTCCTCTTCAAATGTTTCTTTTACTGTCCAAGACACCATTATCTGGTAATCTCAGAATCATCCTGGAATTTGTTATAATTAAATAGAAATATGAAAGATTTTTGAGGTTTTATTTTGTAGTCTTTATAATTTTGCTGAAAATTTCACTTTTCTCAATTAGTCTCTGCTGATTCTCTAAATTTTTTCAAGTATACTATAAAATTGGAGATAGTATTATCTCTTCCTAAATCTATATACTCAATTTATGTTTCTTGTAACATTTCTATAGCTAACATTTGCAGAACTCTTAAAAATAAGAATGGACAGGGTGAGAATCCTTTTTTCATTTTTATATAATCATTGGAAAAGTTTATAGATTATCTTGATTGCATGGAGATTTTTTGTAGTATTAAATATAAATATAAATTTTATACATATATATGTATATATATAATACATACACATATATATATTCCTCTGTGCCTAAACTTTATAGATTTTTTTAGCATAAAAGTATTATACTTTGCCAAAGTCCTTATTATCTATTTATTAAGATACTCATATGATTTTGGAGGTTTAGCCTTTTAACATAATAAATTATGTTGACTGTTATTCTAACATCCTTGCATCATTGATATAAATTCCTTTTGGTCATCCTGAAGGAAACACAAGTAAGTGAGACTATCCTTAATCAGCTTATATTCTAATATAATAATCACAAGATGGAGTCTAGAAATTGTAGATGGGCTCAAAAACAGCATGATGAAGAGATAACTAGGAAGTGAATAGTGTGGAATCACAGCTTCAGGCAGGGTGAAGCAAATACTCACCTATTAGAGCCGGGGGATGGAGGAGTGAGCCCAAAGTTGAATGAAATGAGGTTCTGGGCGGTGATTATGGTGAACGAAATATAAACTACATATTGAAAAACAATTTATTATACAGGGAACCATAGTGAAACTTTTCAATAAATAAGCCCATGGTATACAAGAATTCCATGGAGGGAAGAAAGGAAAGAAAAGAGGAAGGAAGAAAGAAGGAAGGAAGAAAGGAAGGAAGGAAGGAAGGAAGGAAGGAAGGAAGGAAGGAAGGAAGGAAGGAAGGAAGGAAGGAAGGAAAGAAGGAAGGAAGGAGGGAGGGAAGGAAGGAAGGAAGGAGGGAAGGAAAGGGAAGGAAGGAGGGAAGGAAAGGGAAGGAAGGAAGGAAGGAAGGAGGGAAGGAAGGAAGGAAGGAAGGAAGGAAGGAAGGAAGGAAGGAAGGAAGGAAGGAAGGAAGGAAGGAAAGAAGGAAGGAAGGAGGGAGGGAAGGAAGGAAGGAAGGAGGGAAGGAAAGGGAAGGAAGGAGGGAAGGAAAGGGAAGGAAGGAAGGAAGGAAGGAGGGAAGGAAGGAAGGAAGGAAGGAAGGAAGGAAGGAAGGAAGGAAGGAAGGAAGGAAGGAAGGAAGGAAGGAAGGAAGGAAGGAAGGAGGGAGGGAGGGAGGGAGGGAGGGAGGGAAGGAAGGAAGGAAGGAAGGAAGGAGGGAAGGAAGGAAGGAGGGAAGGAAGGAAGGAAGGAAGGAAGGAAGGGAGAGAGGAAGGAAGGAAGGAAGGAAGGAAGGAAGGAAGGAAGGAAGGAGGGAAGGAAGGAAGGAAGGAAGGAAGGAAGGAAGGAAGGAAGGAAGGAAGGAAAGAAGGAAGGAAGGAGGGAGGGAAGGAAGGAAGGAAGGAGGGAAGGAAAGGGAAGGAAGGAGGGAAGGAAAGAGAAGGAAGGAAGGAAGGAAGGAGGGAAGGAAGGAAGGAGGGAAGGAAGGAAGGAAGGAAGGAAGGAAGGAAGGAAGGAAGGAAGGAAGGAAGGAAGGAAGGAGGGAGGGAGGGAGGGAGGGAGGGAGGGAGGGAGGGAGGGAAGGAAGGAAGGAAGGAAGGAGGGAAGGAAGGAAGGAAGGAAGGAAGGAAGGAAGGAAGGAAGGAAGGAAGGAAGGAGGGAAGGGAGAGAGGAAGGAAGGAAGGAAGGAAGGAAGGAAGGAAGGAAGGAGGGAAGGAAGGAAGGGAGAGAGGAAGGAAGGAAGGAAGGGAGAGAGGAAGGAAGGAAGGAAGGAAGGAAGGAAGGAAGGAAGGAAGGAAGGAAGGAAGGAAGGAAGGAAGGAATAGAAGTTTCATTTTCAGCACATATAAGTGGACTCAAAGAATCTGTGACCTCTGAAAATTGAAAGTCACTGTGAAATGTGAAATTGTTTTCCGTTCCTTTCAGATCTGCTGTTCATTACCAAAATACCTGTTTACAGAGAATGACTTTGAAGGAGACATTGCTAATCACCTAACCAAGTTTTGTGTCTTTAAAAAAGGGCATGCTGTGGCACTATTATTGGTCAAGCAGCTTTCAAAATTCTCCCTGTCTTAGCAAGGATGCTTATAATTTATGAGCTGGCACCTCCTTCTGCACAATACCCAGGGAAGAAAACTCTGGCGGCAAAGAGGCAGGCACCGTTCAGGAGACAGCTTCCATTAAAATCTATTGACTTCAATAATAGCTAGTATCTGGAACTCAATGTGGGCCCAGGATGTCTAATCCTGAGTTATAAATATTCATTGATGCGACCACAATAGACGCATTGTCTCAGCTTCTGCCACTAAAGTGGCAATAAAAAATGAGAACTCTTCTGGACATGGAGAGAGGATTATTTGGGACAGCATCATTAGATATATTTTTGTCACTTCTTTGGACTAACTTTTTATGGGTTTGGTGAAAAGGAGCAAGTTTTTCTATGTTTGTTATAAAAAGGACAAACAACAAATTAACCTCATGCTAACACGGAAATAATGTAATATCTTTTTATCACATTATTTTTGTTTTTATTTGGCCTTTTCTTATGGGCACGTGCTCAAGTCTTTCCTGCTCAGCCCCAAAATACCAATTTGAGGATGAAAACTGTCTAACCTATAAGAGAGACTTAGGCACAGCTCTGAGTCAAGGGCAGTTTATTAAAGGGTTCATGTCCAGTCTAATGAAGTGGACCTCAGATTTTCCTCATGATCTGAGATGGCCCTTTTTCCCAGGGCCTTGTATTTATAAATTATATATATATATATATATATATATATATATATATATATATATATATATATATATATATATATATATATATATATATATATATATATATATATATATATACATATATATATATATATATATATATGTATGTATGTATATATATGTATGTATATATATGTATATATATACATATATATATGTATATATATCTCAAAAATTATATATAACAAATTTTAAAAATATTTCTAAGTATACCAAAATATGTAAAAGACTCATGAGGGTATGATCAGTTAGCTGAAACATGGGGCATCTCCACTGACTAAGTGGTCATAAGATAGTTACCTGCTTATATTGGACAAGACAAAGTAGTCCAGAGATACAAAAATAAAGCAGAGGACTTTCCATGTAGTTGAATGATCACTGCACACTTGACTTATTCAGCTTAACAAGGAAAACTAAGGGTGGTGAGCTTTAATTAGCTTCCTGTGATTCAGCAAGTGCATTTAACAATCTGTAGCTTAAGGCTCTAGGGCCTAGTATGCAGAACACATAACCACTATCCTTATGGAATCATATCAAATGTATTAATACTAATTGGAATAGAGTAGAGATCCAAATTAATTATTTCTCATACCAATTCTGGTTAGCTCAGACACACTTAAGCGAGTTCCTACAGAAATACACATTGATGAAGAGCTTAATAAACAAGTTGCTTTGGCAGCAAATATCATAAAATTGGTTTTGAGAAAATTTGCATAACCCCTGCACAAGGAAGATGTGCAAGTTCATCAAGTTGTTTTATGTTTTGCTTTAAAAAGGGCCTACTGTGTGTATGACACTTGGCTCAATATTGAAAATATTAACAGAAAAAGAAAAAAAAAATAACCCCCATCCTCAATATGCATCTATGAAAGTTTTCTTTGTCTATTTAACTTCTGCACTGAGTCCTCAGCAAAGTATTACCATTTATCTGGAACATAACTGCTGCCTCCACTAAAGAGTCCTGAGTCATGAGACAGCAGCATGGAGTAATGGAGGCAGTGTGGTCTTGGACTCAAAATGTAAATCTAAATTCCATCTCAGACTCTAAACCCCTAGGGGCTAGTCCCTTAACTTTATGGGACTCTAATGTCTTCAACTATAAAATGGGAATGGAAATAATACTTATATTGGCTGATAGGTGAAGTAGTGAATAGAGCACTGGATGTGGAATCAGGAAAACCTGAATTCAAATATGGCTTCAAATACTTACTACCTGCTTCTTTCAAGGAAAGTCACTTAATCTGTTTTCCTTGGTTTGTGATCTGTAACGAAGATAATAATAACAAACTTCTCAGGGTTGTTAAAAGGATAAAATGACACAATATTTTCAAAATGCTTTTTAAATCTTAAATTGCTACATAAATGATGATGATGACCTTGTAGAGCTATTGGGAAGATCAAATAAGAAATTTTCATATTACATGTTACTTATCATCACCCTCTATCCTGTTCTTTTATAAATCCTTAAAGGAATATAAAAAAGTTGATATTTTACCATCCAGTAAAGGGACATCCTTTTGACCTTTATGTAATGATGGAAAAATCCAAAGAATACATTAAAATACATTAAATATAGCAGGAAAGGAGGGAGAAACATATTTTCCATGATAGAGTTTTCTGTGAAAAGTAAAATTTCCTAAATGTTTCCAAAATATCAGTCATGTAAAAAGCAAAATAAAGGGGAAAAAGAAAAACTAAAATGGTCCCTTGACAAATCAATGGAATAACAACAACAACGATAATGATAGTATCATCAAAATACAGATACAAACTTTTAAGGTTTGTAGAATCCTTTATATATGTCAGCAGATATGGTCCTTTCAATAGCACCAAAAAGCAATTGTTATTAGGAGCATCAATTTATATTTGAGGAAAAGACAATGAAAAAGATTATTTATTGAGGGTCATATGGATGCTCAGTATCTTAGGTAAGATTTAAATTCAGGTTTCTTGACTCCATAACTGGTCCTCTCTATATTGTAATTTTTAACCCTTTTGATGATTCTATGATTTTTTTTAGGAGTGATGATGGAGTTGTACTGATTTATTCTCACTGCTATGATGATTGTTTGAATTCAATTAGAAATTTGAGTGAACTTCATTTTGATCTTGTTAGGCTAATGTTGTCATCAGTTAATAATAAGACCCAGTTACATGGGAAATATTGCTGATTGCCCAAAATAGTATTTTTAAATCAGAATGTTTTAATTATGTAAAGATAATCATCTACTCTTTGACTTGATAAAGAAAAAGGACCAAAAAAAAAAATCAAGGAGTATCCATAGTAGAACTCACAGGTAAATATGAAATACCAGTACCAGAGTATGACCATAAGATAGAAAAGCTGGAGGAGGATATCCAATTGATTGACTGGAGATTCTATTGCAGATTTATCTGATGATCTTCCTGAGTTAGTATAGATAAGGAATTCAGATACCATGGAAGCATAGGAATATTGAAGCTATCATTCTGTGTAGCTTTTAAACCAAATGGACATTCAGATGCAATTCATAAAGTACAAGGGTTGTCACTAGAAAGGAACAAGGGAATCCGTACTCATGAAAAAAGAGAAAAACGGAATCATTACTTATTCCCTTCTCCCTAGTTAAAGGTGCGATTTTAACCCTTTTTTGACATTTTATAAATTTTGTAGTAAATTTTCACTTTGACTTTGACTTCTGCTTGAATTTTGAAGATTTTTGTTGTCCTTGATGATGATGAAACAAAAGAAAGGGGGGAAGAAAAGTCTAAATCAATGGCAGCCTTTGTAAATAGATTACTTAAGTGGATAAGATAAAGGGAAGTCAGCATTAGAGTGGTTGGCTGTGTTTCATAAGTGTGATCATCCCTTGAGTGGAAGGAGCAGTGCTGATACTCCCAGGTTGTAATAAATGGGTTGTTCTGAGTTCACATTACTTTATCATTTATAATGAGATATGTAAGTTTGTGTGTGTGTGTGTGTGTGTGTGTGTGTGTGTGTGTGTGAGAGAGAGAGAGAGAGAGAGAGAGAGAGAGAGAGAGAGAGACAGAGAGAGACAGAGAGACAGAGAGACACAGAGAGAGAGAGAGAGAGAGAGAAAGACAGAAACAGAGAGATGGAGAGAGCTTTCTGTGGAGAATCAAGAGAGTAATAAAAAGTGAAACTCATTTAGTCTTAAAACCATAGGATTTAATTTTCAATTTCAGCTAGTCACTATGCAAGGGCATTACAATGACCAAGGCACTTAATTTCTATGGGAAACATTTTCCTCAATTTGAAATAGTAAAATTGATCAAAAGCCAATCTTGGAATCAAAAAGGCCTAGCGTCAAGTCCTAACTCAGATATACACTAATTGTGTGTCTCCGGGCAAGTTGCCCAAAATCAACAGGGCAAAGTGCTTCAAAGAAAGCCTTTAAGATTGAGTTTTAGAGTTGGGATTATCAGCTTGGATAGAAAGAGTTTCCTAATCAGGGGGTCCCTATGCCAATGAAATTACAGCTCAAGTAAAAAAATTAAACAATGTTTGAACTGCCTATTTTATCTTGATTGTTTTGGAACTGGAAGGATAAGATAGATATGTGTGGTAAATATGAAAAATTACTAGTTATAGTGTAAACATTACATTACACACACACATAAATATAAATATACACATGCAGAACTAAAAAATTGAACTGAGGCCATCTGACATCAGTGCATTATTCTTTCCATAGTCCCAAAACGACTAAGTTATAGAAATACATGACAGCATGTGAAAAAATAAATATGTACATATGAAAACATATACATATACATTTTTTACATGATGCCAAGTATTTCTACAACTGATTCATTTTGAAAGAACAATGCATTGAAATCAGATGGCCTCAGTGGAATTTTTAGCTCTGAATTACTATTAATGTGACCTGGCTCTTTCATCTATTTGAGCCTTAGTGTCTTCATTTGTAAAAAGAGGGGCATAAACAAAATAACCTCTGTAGCTTCTTACATCTCTTCATCTGATGAGCCAAGGGTTGCAAATCCTTGAAGTGCTATCATTATTACTGTTGAAAATAATCATTATAATATTCTAAGATTTAGATCTTGCTGAGATTTTGGAGAGCACAGAGCCACAAACTTATTTAGTTTTTTTAGGTCAGGGAATTGAAGTTCAAAGAATGAATATAAATTACCAATGATTCCAGTGATAAAAAGCAGGGGCTGGATTAAAACCCAATATTTCTAACTCCAAATTCAGTCTTCTATTTGCAGGTTTGGTGTAAGGAGAAATTGCATAATTGAGTAAAATTTCAAGGTAGTATTGGTGAGAGGAAGGGAAAGAGAAGGTGAAATAGAGTGACTGGCTAAAAGAGGGAAAAGAAGAGAAACCTAATCAGGGAAAAGCTGAACAAAATAGAATACATTGATATAATAGGAGGTTGTATTCTAAGCAATGGAAAAAGGAATACTGTCAAACAAAACTGAGAAAATTTAAATGCGAGGCACGGATGAACCTAATAACAACAACATTATAAAGACAAACACTTTTGAAAGATTTAAGAACTCTGACCTATACAATGATTGATATTCTTCTAGAGGATTGTGGATGTTCTCTCCTCCTGAGAGAAAGGATAAATGGGCATAAGATCCACAAAGATACATTTATTTTGGCAAATAGAAAAGGTAGATTATTTTATTATTATTATTGCTTGTGGAATCTTGTTTTACTTTTAAATTGGGTATGAGAGAAGGAAGACAAAATCTAATTGTTCATAAAGAAAATAGAGCAGGGTAAGAATTGTAGATAAACAAGGGACCCTGTTATGGTGCAAGACATCTTGATTCTTGAGATCTAATATAATAAAATTAGGACCTAATATAATAATATAAAAATAATATAATCTAAAATAGACCTAAATAACACATGTTATTCTTAATATATATATACTATATGTGGGTGTGTGTACTTTGAACCACAAGTAGATAGATAGATAGATAGATAGATAGATAGATAGATAGATAGAGATAGATATGGTATAAATTACTTAGTATTCCTAGACTGCTTTCTTCCTTTCTTCAGAAACAAAATGAGATTTAGACTAGAAAACCTCTGAGATAGCTTCCAAATCTCCTCCAGATTCTTTGAATTCATCATGTAATGATAGGAAGAAAAATATTGACAATAGATAATGGCAGTAAAAAATGCATAAAAATAAAAAGCATACATTATATTTAAAATCATTTATATAATTGCCATTCTCATTAATAAATGTATAAATAGTCCTAGATTACTATCCTTCTTCGAGCTGCATTACATTCCCTCCTCTTCCTCCCTTCAGCCACCATATACATGGACATCTGGTTATTTTTCTGCTTAGCGGTCAGCAACATGACTATCATGAAGGGGGACTGGTAACATCTCTGTCAATTAAATTGAATTTAATTTAATCCAATTCACCATGATTCAGTATCATTCAACTAGCACCTATTATATATATATATATATATATATATATATATATATATATATATATATATATATATATATATATATATATATATATTTTTTTTTTTTTTTTTTGGTGAGGCTGGAGTTAAGTGACTTGTCCAAGGTCACACAGCTAGGAAGTGTTGAGTATCTGAGACCAGATTTGAACTCAGGTCCTCCTGAATTCAGGGCTGGTGCTCTATCCACTGTGCCACCTAGCTGCCCCCTATTATATAATTTCTATGTGTTAGGAACTGGGAATACAGAATCGGAATGAAATGGTTCCTTTTAATGGGTTTGCATTCCATTGGAGACATAGAAAGCACATAAGGAAAATACAAAAAGGAAAAAAAAAATCAGAAAAAAGCAATGGTTGTGTTTGCTATCAACCGGGAGAAAGTTCTCTTGCAAGTTACAACACTCTGACTGAGTTTAAATAGCATATATGTCTCCAAGAGATGGAGTTTTAGACGGGAGAAGATTTCAGCTATATCATTCAGCCTGTGTAAATGTACAGAGTATGAAGTGAGAGTAGGAATGTTCTGAATGGACAAGAGCAATAGACTATGTTCACTAGAACACGCAGTGCATGAAAGGGATGCTTTTAGATGACGGGAGACTGAATTGCTCTGATGGTCAGGTGAGTAGAGAGAAGATGATTGATGGGAATGTTTTTAATGGCTGTAGAATCGATAAGACTTGACAACTAATTCAATATGGGAGTTGATGAGATAAGAACGACTCTAATATTTTGAATCTGAGTGACTGAAAGATTGGTGCTGCTCACAATAGAAAAAGGAAGTTAAGTGCATGGCTATATTTTGGGGAAAAGATGAACTCTATTCTATAATGGAGGCTTTATAGCGCTGCCCTTTCCAGAGTGATTAACATGACCCCAGTCACCTTAGGTCTGAAAATAAACTTTTAGGTAGCAACAAATGCCAAATGAGTCTCCATTCTGTTGCTGTCAAGAGCAGAATATAGCAGCAATATTGGTGGGGTCAGAACTGTGCTGATTAACAGCTGCTCCAGACACAGAGTCCCTCCTCAATGCCCTAGAAAAGATTCCTGGAAAATGGAACAATGCTGCTAAAATGGGGCATCTGTTCACTTTAACATATTCTTGGAACGACTTCCATTTGATTGTCAAAGCTCCTTCTAACTCTTTTGTTATGATCAAGCTCTGAGAACCAGCCCAGCAAGAAAGGCTATTCATCCTCTGTTTGAGTTACTTTGTATTTTGTCATATAATACAATTCTTTTAGATCTGCTCTTCAGAGTGACTCTGCTTACCCCCCACCACCCTACCTCGGCGCAGATTGACTATTGTCTGGAGCCATGTACATTGACAGAGCCATATAAATAAAAAATACTAACCACAATAGAAATAACAATAACTTCTTCAGTTCCTGCCAAGCATCTACCTAGCACAACACTGGTGTTTTCTGATGACAGTACAATATCTCCCATTAGATTCTCCAATAATATCTCAGCTAGAAATGTGTTCGCATCCATTCACTCTGACCTTTTCAGCTCCTGATAAAAAAGGGGATGGGGGAAGGAAGGAAAGAACATTTCTTTCATGAACCTGTGCTAAATCATATTCTGTATAAAGCCATAGATCATTTCTTGAGTTTACTTCCTATAAGTTCATATCTACAGAAGACTAGACTCAAGGAGAATGGGGGTAAACATAATTTTATATAATTTTAATATACATTTTTATTTTTATTTTATATAATTTATCTATTATATATATATAATTTTATATAATTATTTTTAAAATAATTTTTATTAACTTCATCATCAAAACCCATAGACATCTGAATATACCAAGAAGAGAACAGTTTATTATATATGAAATCTTGAAATTCTCTTATGAAGTAAAATTAATGTGAAATCATTTTAAAGAAAATGTATATATAATTCCATGTAGATTTGCAAATGGGTTTAGAGTAAATTAAAGTACTATATTTGCCTATTTATATTAATGAAATATTTTTGTAAAGAGAAAAAAAATCTAAGAAGACATTCCAATTTAATGAAATAACTTATGTCTCTACCATATATGAGGGTAGACAATTTTTTATTTTATTTTATTTTATTTTTTTTTTATTTTTCCCTGAGGCTGGGGCTAAGTGACTTGCCCAGGGTCACACAGCTAGGAAGTGTTAAGTGTCTGAGACCACATTTGAACTTGGGTCCTCCTGAATTCAGGGCTGGTGCTCTATCCACTGCGCCACCTAGCTGCCCTGATAATTTTTTATATATAAACAAATGTAAGTTTTAGTGAGAAGTGTGTAATTATCATTATGATACCTACTCCTTGCTGGGACTTGAAAGAAGTAAAGGATACAGGGAGATTGAGAAGAACAAGGAAAGTATGGAATCCAGTCAATGGAAATTCCTAGAGTAAGGAGATGGAGGTGCTTGTTTCTCTATGACAAGGAAACTCCCCTGGATTTTTGAGATCAGTGTAAATAAATGGCAATGTGTCAAGTCTCAATAAAATAAAAAAGCTTCTACAAGTCTTTCTGACATTTGTGTCAGACTACAGACACGAACACGAAGAGGGCTGGGCAGAAAAATTAATTTGTTTTGAGATATGCTGACTTTCATTCATGTCTGGGCCATCCAATCTTGAAATGTCCAGAAGATGGAGCCTGGAGAATGACAAGGAGCAAGGAGGCCTGAGAATCATCCACAAAGATCCATGGCAATCGATGGGAGTGCTTGTTCCTCAAGTGGACTAGTTTAGAAAAAGAAGAGAGGCCCCAGATCTGAACCCCAGAGGATCAGAACCACCCAACAATCTTTCAGCTGAGCTCTGAAGCAAACCTGTCCTGTAGTCAGGAAGATTCATCTTCCTGACTTCTAATATGGCCTCGGGCACTTATTAGCCACGTGGCTCAGGGAAAATCTCTGTATTTCCCTCACATTCCTCATCTATAAAATGATTTAGAAAAGGAAATGACAAACCACTTTTGAATCTTTACCAAGAAAATATCAAAGGGGGTCATGAAGTCAGACACTACGAAAATGACTAAACAACAAAGAGAATTTTAAAAGTATAGGTTAGGAGAATATATCCCATTCATGGAGATGGAGTATTTTGTGTGTAAAGCTCTAAGGAAGCCAGTTAGACTGGACTTTATGCTCAATTACAAATGTATAATAAGGTTATAAATGCAGGGTAAGGATAGTTGTAAAAGTTTTTTAAATATTTCAGATGTGGGCTTATGTTTGATCCTAGAAGTAACAGGGAACCTTAAGAAGGCCTGTTCTTCAGAAGTGATACACTGGTAAAGGTAAGCAGACAGCCCTATCCTCAGTAAGAGGGGCAGAGCAGAGGGTTAGGAGGTGGATAACTGGCCAAGGAAATTCGTTGTGTTAGCTTATTGGGAGATTCTGCTTCTAGTTATTTACCTTTTTATATAAGCCATAACAATTTCTGTAGTTTGTTAATATAAAATTCTTAAATGTGACTCTGGTACTAAGTAATTAAAAATATTGCACATTATTAAAATTCTACATACTCAAGAAATTTATAGTCTAAATAGAAGCAGAAGCCATCATGTAAATGTGCATTTGTGTGTGTGTGTGTGTGTGTGTGTGTGTGTGTGTGTGTGTGTGTGATAAATGCAAACTGCAATAAATCACAAAATTTACAATTAGAAAACATAAAGGGGAACTGGACACTGAACTCAATTTTATGAGCCTATAGACAATGCCTCTGATGTAATTCCTGCCTTGGGAGACTTGTAATTGTGTAATAGAAGTCCCCTGATTCCAGAGATGGGCTCTGTTCTAACCACAGGGTGAATAGGAAACATTTTGATTATTGTGATCCAGAATTACTCTGAAAAAGCATCAGTCAGTCTCTTCCCATCCTTTCATCTGCCTTCTTTCTGTGACTTCTTCCTGGTTGATTATATTCTGGAAAAGGATAATTTGGTAAGAGCAAAGACACTGGAACTTTGCCATGGAGTTCTACATGTGACTTGTAAATATGGATCTCTTTATTCTCCTTACAATTATTATTTTTTTCATTTTAGATGATTAAAATGGGAGATAGTGGTCAGAGAGTCCAACCCAGGCCAGACTTTGCGGACAGTCAGTACATCAATGATGACACAACTATAGAGGAATGAGTTTTGGGAAGGAGCCCACTCACAGCTTAGAAAAGGAAACATCCAGCAGTGATGGATGCATTCACACATGATTCTGCTTGTAGCAGAAATTATCCAAAGACTTTGTTAATATATTGAATTATTTGCCATCTAAGGGAAGGGGTGGAGGGAAGGAGGGAATACAAAGTTTTACAAGGGTTAATGTTGAAAAATTATCCATGAATATCTTTTGAAAATTAAAAAGCTATAATAAAAAGGATATCCATGCATATGTTTTGAAAAATAAAAAGCTTTAATTAAAAAAAGGAATAAAAAATAAATAGGGGAAAAGAAAGGTTAAAAAAAGACTGTTAAGTATGAAATAAAAGAGAATGCATTCTTGGAGTTTTGGAAAATAGTGAATTACTATACTTCAGTAGTTTTTGTAGTTTTAAAAATATCACTCTGGGGGGCGGAGCCAAGATGGCGGAGAGGAAACACACTACTCAGTGAACGTCCTCACTCCCTCACAACCAATTAGATAAATTAAGTCTCAAAATTAGCTCAGGACTGATAGATACCACAAGGACTGGAAGCACGACTTACCAGCTGAAGAGAATCTGGAGTTTCAACAGGAAAGGTCAGTTCTCAGGGGAGGAATAAGAAAGACCAGCACAGACGGTGGGGTAGGGGCACACTGCGCCCATTGCGCTGGGAAGGGCTCTGGGATCAGAGAAGCCACTGAGGTAAAGGAATCTGGCACAGGCTGTTAGCTCTTCTCTGCTAATTATTTAGCAGTTCAGAAGAGAAAGCCAAAATATTTTAAAACTCAGATTAAATTTTCCCCGGACCCTGGGGGTGACTCGGCACCAGGGGGTGTGGCCTCAGCTACCTCCTGAGAATAGTTAAGAGACTGACAAGTGGGTGGATACGGCCCAAGGCAACACACACTGCCTAGCTTAGCTGGAGGGAGTGGAACTCAGCTCCAGGAAGTCCCAGAGAAGCGGAACCTTTGAACTAGGGACCGCGGTTTCTGGCAGACACTTCCAGTTTGAGCGCAGGGGCTTCTCACGTCACCTGCTGCAGACACCCACTCCCCACCCGGACACATAGGCTGGGCTTCCTGCAGTCTTCACTATTCTACGCCCTCGAAGCACAGTAGTGCTAATCACCTCTGAGGCACTTCCAGGGAGGGGGTGGGGAACTCTCTCCCAGAGCTCTCTCTTAGCTCAGGCGCAGGGGCCGCTGCATCCATCCAGTCTGGGAGGAAGCTGGTAAAGAAGTAAATAATTTCCTACCCCAGAGACAGACCCCAAAAGATTTTTTTTAAGTATGAATAAAAAAGCTAGAAAAACCATAGATTCCTTCTATACAGAGAAAGAGCGGGTGTCCAACCCCGAGGAAGTTGACAGCAGAGAATCAGATAACAACCTAAAGGGGAACGATTCCTGCCCCCCATCACATAACTCTCTCCTAGAAGAAGCTCTTAAGAAATTGAGGGAGATCAAAGAAAAATGGGGAAAAGAAAGGGAAGTTATGATAGAGAATAATAATGTCCTGAAATTGGAGTTGGAAAAAATAAAGAATTCACAGGAGATGCAGGGAAACAAAATTAGTGAATTAGAAAAGGTTAAAAAAACACAGGAAAGTAGGATTTCTGAATTGGAAAAGATAAAAAAGTCTCAAGAAAATAGAATTTCTGAATTGGAAAAAGAAAATAATTCTCAAAAAAAAAAAATTAGGGAAATGGAAAAAAACTCAATAGAGCAAAATAATTCATTTAAAAACGAAATTGGGCATTTACAAAAAGAACTAAAAACTGTGAAAGAAGAAAATAACTCCTTAAAAGTCAGGATGGAACAAATAGAAATGAATGATTCACAGAGAACCCAAGAATCAGTCAAACAAAACAAAAAAAATGAGAAGCTGGAGAACAACGTCAAATACTTACTGGGAAAATCTATAGACTTGGAAAATAGATCTAGGAGAGATAATCTGCGGATTATTGGACTTCCAGAAAACTATGACCAAAAAAAGAGCCTAGATTCTATTTTACAGGAAATTATCAAAGAGAACTGTCCAGAGATAATAGAAACAGAAGGGAAAGTAGATGTGGAAAGAATTCATCGAACTCCTTCTGAAATAGACCCTAAAAAAAGAACACCACGGAATATTGTGGCTAAGCTGCAGAATTACCACACAAAGGAGAAAATCCTGCAAGCAGCTAGAAAAAAACAATTTAAATACCAAGGTGCCACAATAAGGGTCACCCAAGATCTGGCTGCCTCCACATTAAAAGATAGAAGGGCCTGGAACCTGATATTCCGAAAGGCAAAAGATCAAGGACTGCAACCAAGAATGAACTACCCAGCTAAGTTTAGCATCTTTTTCCATGGAAGAAGATGGTCATTCAATGAAACAGAGGAATTCTATATGTTTCTAAGAAAAAAACCAGACTTAAACAAAAAATTTGATCTACATCCACAAGACTGAAGAGAAACAGAAAAAGGTACACAGAACCCTTGAGAACTGTAACTTTGTTGTGGGTATATAAAAAATACTCAAGGATAATTTGATTTTACTGATATAAAAGAAAAAAAGGGGGGTGTGGTAAAGGGAAGGAGGTCGGTTCAGAAAAAGGGGAAGGAGTGATAAAAAGAGGGAAACTACATCCCAGGAAGAGACATAGAAAATACACCATATCTGAGGGAACTTAGTGAGGGGGAGAATCATTGTGTGAATCTTACTCTCATCAGAAGAGGCTCAAAGAGTAAATAATTAACATATTTGTTTTTCAGAGAATTTTCTCTCACCTCATTAAAAGGGGGGAGAGGAAAAGGGGAAAGGAAAAGGAGAATAAGTGAAGGGACTTGGAGGGAGGGGGGAGGGATCCTAAAAAAAAAAAAAAAAAAAAAAAAAAAAAAAAAAAAAAAGAGGGAGGGTTGCGCGTCACAAGGGGGGTCTGTAAATTAAATATCGGGGAGGGGGATCAGGGGGGTCAAGGGAAAAAAGTATAATCTGGGGATAATACGATGGCAGGAAATACAGAATTAGTAATTTTAACTGTAAATGTAAATGGGATGAACGATCCCATCAAACGGAGACGGATAGCAGATTGGATCAAAAAGCAGAACCCTACAATATGTTGTCTACAGGAAACACACTTAAAGCAGGGAGATACATACAGAGTAAAGGTAAAAGGTTGGAACAGAGCTTATTATGCTTCAGGTAAAGCCAAAAAAGCAGGGGTAGCTATCCTTATCTCAGATCAAGCAAAAGCAGAAGTAGATCTCGTTAAAAAAGATAAGGAAGGAAACTATATCCTGCTGAAAGGTAGCATAAATAATGAAGCCATATCAATACTAAACATATATGCACCAAGTGGTATAGCATCTAACTTTCTAAAGGAAAAGTTAAGAGAACTGCAAGAAGAAATAGACAGTAAAACTATAATAGTGGGAGACCTCAACCTTGCACTCTCAGATTTAGACAAATCAAACCACAAAACAAACAAGAAAGAAATTAAAAAAGTAAATAGAACATTAGAAAAACTAGGTATGATAGACCTTTGGAGAAAACTGAATGGCAATAGGAAGGAATATACTTTCTTCTCAGCAGTTCATGGATCCTATACAAAAATTGACCATATATTAGGACATAAAGATCTCAAAATTAAATGTAGGAAGGCAGAAATAATAAATGCCTTCTTCTCAGATCACAATGCAATAAAAGCTACATTCAGTAAAAAGTTAGGGGTAAATAGACCAAAAAGTAATTGGAAACTGAATAATCTCATCTTAAAGAATGACTGGGTGAAAGAGCAAATTATAGAAACAATTAACAATTTCACCCAAGATAATGATAATGATGAGACATCATATCAAAATCTTTGGGATGCAGCTAAAGCAGTAATAAGGGGAAATTTTATATCTTTAGAGGCTTATTTGAAGAAAATTGAGAAAGAGAAGATTAACGAATTGGGCTTACAACTTAAAAGGCTAGAAAAAGACCAAATTATAAACCCCCAACCAAAAATTAAACTCGAAATACAAAAATTAAAAGGAGAAATCAATAAAATTGAAAGTAAAAAAACTATTGAATTAATAAATAAAACCAAGAGTTGGTTTTATGAAAAAGCCAATAAAATAGATAAACCTTTGGTAAATTTGATCAAAAAAAAGAAAGAGGAAAATCAAATTGATAGTCTTACAAATGAAAAGGGGGATCTTTCCACCAATGAAGAGGAAATTAGAGAAATAATAAGGAGTTACTTTGCCCAACTTTATGCCAATAAATTTGATAACTTAAGTGAAATGGATGACTTTCTCCAAAAATATAGGCTCCCTAGATTAACAGAGGAGGAGATAAATTGCTTAAATAGTCCCATTTCAGAAAAAGAAATAGAACAAGCTATTAATCAACTCCCCAGGAAAAAATCCCCAGGGCCAGATGGATTCACATGTGAATTCTACCAAACATTTAAAGAACAATTAGCCCCAATGTTATATAAATTATTTGAAAAAATAGGGGATGAAGGAGTCCTACCAAACTCCTTTTATGACACAGACATGGTACTGATACCTAAACCTGGTAGATCGAAAACTGAGAAAGAAAATTATAGACCAATCTCCTTAATGAATATTGATGCTAAAATCTTAAATAAGATATTAGCAAAAAGACTTCAGAAAATCATCTCCAAGATAATACACTATGATCAAGTAGGATTTATTCCAGGAATGCAGGGCTGGTTTAATATTAGGAAAACTATTAATATAATTGACCATATTAATAATCAAATTAATAAGAACCATATGATCATCTCAATAGATGCAGAAAAAGCATTTGACAAAATCCAACATCCATTCCTACTAAAAACTCTTGAGAGTATAGGAATAAATGGATTATTCCTTAGAATAATCAGGAGTATATATTTAAGACCGTCAGTATGCATAATATGCAATAGAAATAAACTGCAACCTTTCCCAGTAAGATCAGGAGTGAAACAAGGTTGCCCACTATCACCATTACTATTCAATATAGTACTAGAAACGCTAGCCTCGGCAATAAGAGCCGAGAAAGAGATTCAAGGAATTAGAGTAGGAAATGAGGAAATCAAACTATCACTTTTTGCAGATGACATGATGGTATACTTAGAGAACCCCAAAGACTCTGCTAAAAAGCTACTAGAAATAATTCAAAATTTCAGCAAAGTGGCAGGATACAAAATAAATCCACATAAATCCTCGGCATTTTTATATATCACTAACAAAATGCAACAGCAAGAGATACAAAGAGAAATTCCATTCCAAACAAATGTTGAGAGTATAAAATATTTGGGAATCCATCTACCAAAGAAAAGTCAGGAATTATATGAGAAAAATTACAAAACACTTGCCACAAAAATAAAATCGGATTTAAATAATTGGAAAGACATTCAGTGCTCTTGGATAGGCCGAGCGAATATAATAAAGATGACAATACTCCCCAAACTAATCTATTTATTTAGTGCTATACCAATCAGACTCCCAAGAAACTATTTTAATGACCTAGAAAAAATAACAACAAAATTCATATGGAAGAATAAAAGGTCAAGAATTGCAAGGGAACTAATGAAAAAAAACTCAGAGGAAGGTGGTCTAAGTGTACCTGATCTAAAGCTATATTATATAGCAGCAGTCACCAAAAGCATTTGGTATTGGCTACAAAATAGACCGGTAGATCAGTGGAACAGATTAGATACAAAGGACAAAAAAGGGTACATCTATAGCAATCTAATCTTTGACAAACCCAAAGATTCCAACATTAGGGATAAAAATTCATTATTCGGAAAAAACTGTTGGGAAAACTGGAAATTAGTATGGCAGAAATTAGATATGGATCCACACTTAACACCATATACCAAGATAAGATCAAAATGGGTCCATGATTTAGGCATAAAGAGGGAGATAATAAATAGATTGGAGGAACAGAGGATAATCTACCTCTCAGACTTGTGGAGGAGGAAGGAATTTATGACCAGAGGAGAACTAGAGTTCATTATTGATCACAAAATAGAAGATTTTGATTACATCAAACTAAAAAGTTTCTGTACAAATAATACTAATGCAAACAAGATTAGAAGGGAAATAACAAATTGGGAAAATATTTTTAAAAACAAAGGTTCTGACAAAGGTCTCATTTCCAAAATATATAGAGAACTGACCCAAATTTATAAGAAACCGAACCATTCTCCAATTGATAAATGGTCAAAGGATATGAACAGACAATTCTCAGAGGAAGAAATTGAAACTATATCCACTCACATGAAAGAGTGTTCCAAATCACTACTGATCAGAGAAATGCAAATTAAGACCACTCTGAGATACCACTACACACCTGTCAGATTGGCTAAGATGACAGGAACAAATAATGACAAATGTTGGAGGGGATGTGGGGAAACTGGGACACTAATACATTGCTGGTGGAGTTGTGAAAGAATCCAGCCATTCTGGAGAGCAATCTGGAATTATGCCCAAAAAGTTATCAAACTGTGCATACCCTTTGACCCAGCAGCGCTACTACTGGGATTATATCCCAAAGAAATACTAAAGAGCGGAAAGAGACATATATGTGCCAAAATGTTTGTGGCAGCTCTTTTTGTTGTAGCTAGAAACTGGAGGATGAATGGATGTCCATCAGTTGGAGAATGGTTGGGTAAATTGTGGTATATGAAGGTTATGGAATATTATTGCTCGGTAAGAAATGACCAGCAGGAGGAATATAGAGAGGCCTGGAGAGACTTAAATCAACTGATGCTGAGTGAAATGAGCAGAACCAGAAGATCACTGTACACTTCAACAACAATACTGTATGAGGATGTATTCTGATGGAAGTGGAAATCTTCAACATAAAGAAGATCCAACTCACTTCCAGTGGATCAATGATGGACAGAGGTAGCTGCACCCAGAGAAGAAACACTGGGAGGGGAATGAAAATTGTTAGCACTAATATCTGTCTGCCCAGGTTGCATGTACCTTCGGAATCTAATGTTTATTGTGCAACAAGAAAGTGATATTCGCACACATGTATTGTACCTAGACTATATTGTAACACATGTAAAATGTATGGTATTGCCTGTCGTCGGGGGGAGGGAATAGAGGGAGGGGGGGTAAATTGGAAAAATGAATACAAGGGATAATATTATAAAATATATATATATATATATATATATATATATATAATAAAAAAAAAAAAATATCACTCTGTAATAGCTAACTTATGTTAAATGATTAAGTAAAACTGGGGTGCTAGTTACTGGTGTCTAACTTTGGAAAACCACAGTGGAATGAGGGCCTACATCAATAGTACTGGGGAAAAGAGCACCTCGGTGATAGCGGATAAAGCAACAAACCTGGAGTCAGGAATCCTCTTCATGAGCTCCAAAATGGCCTCACATACTTATTATCTATTGTGGTCCTTGGTAAGGCACTTAACCTTGTTAGTCTTTATTCCCTCATCTGAAATATAATCTGGAAAAGGAAATGACCAACCATTCCAGTATCTTTGCCAAGAAAAACCCAAGTGAAGTCATGAAGATTTGAACAACAGAATGACTGGGAGAAAGATGTCCCAAATCTGTCAAGAATCTTGAAGGAGAAAAGTAGCCAGACTTTCTTTTGAAGAATGAGATTAGAGTACTCAGTACATAAACAAATTCCAAATAAATAATAAAAAAGATAAATTCTCATATAAGTTCATAATATTTTCAATATACTGAGACCCTATCTGATTTAAATGATTTCAATTTTTCAGTGGATCTATGTTATTATAACTATAGTCATCCTGTCATTCCTCATTAAAATATTACATATTATCAATTTATTACATTTTAGATATTGGTATGTGTTGATAATACAAAGTAAAGTAAAAACAAACAACTAAAGCAACTTCCTGCTATTATGCAATTTATATCTGAAGAAAATATTTAACTGAATATATAGTTTGCCTCTGTATATGTGTATGTGTATATGTGTATCCACATATAGGTACATATATATTTACCCACCTATATACACACACACATATATATTTGTCAATAAATGAAGTTAATTTTAAAAGGTACTAGAAATTAGAGTAACAAGGAAAGGTCTTTTGCACAAGGAAGGATTTGAACTGAGTTGTTAAGGCCAGGAAAACAATTAGTGGAAGTGAATGGTCAGAGCATAACTGGATGCAGTTCAAAGGCACAGAGGTGGGAAATGGTTTCTTTTTTGAAGAAAAGCATATAGCTGCACAAATGCAAAATGGAAGAAGGATCGAATGACACATTAATTTAGGAAAATTAAAGCTTTAATGATGAGACACAAATAAATAAATCCAACTGAGACACTATAGAGAAAATACCACTGAAGCTGGCAAGATATTGGGAACAAGGAAAATATGCCTCAAATTCTGAGCCTTAGAACTATTGCAACAGTACGGTTAATAAAAATGAGAGGTAGGGAATGAATTAAGGAACTGACTTTACTCTAGTCACATATACATGTTTGTGAAAATGTCATACTAATTATCCTCAAGAATCTCTTAGCACAAACTCATCCTTTCTAAAAAATTTAGACCTTATACTAAATAATGTGTCTCGTCTATAAATCAGAGTTACATGGGAGTGTTATGACCTATTTGAAACAAAAGCAATGTATGCAAAACAGGAAGAAAATCCTCCAAGTCACACAATAATTTAATGTCAACTGTGTATAATAGAAAATGATAAATAAGACCTACTTTGCTCCATCTGTGAATTCAGTGTAATTTGTTGAGCCTTCAGTTTAATCATAAAGAACTAATAGTTCTATATGGGGAAAAAATGGAGACATATGGTCTAGATCACAGTACAATTAGGGGAATTAGGACTTGATTGAATGTCAGAGCCCAAAGAGTCTTCATGGATGGTTGACTGTCATCTTGGAAGAATGTCTCCAGCAATATGTGTTTCCATAAAATCATCTGACATTTTTATTAATGCCTAAGAAAAAAGGCATAAATGATATGTTTATGAAATTTGCAGGTGACACAAAACTGAAAATTTTAGCTAACACTTTGATTTAGGGTCAGGTTCCAAAAAGTGGCCAAACTAATGAAATGAATATTAAAGTGTCTTGAACTTATGGTCTTAAAAGGGGGAACAAAGAGATGTATCTCTCAGCAAGAATCTTTATCAACTTAAATGTGTTTTATTATAAGTGAAGAATCCAAAAAGAACAATGTAATAATGGCTAACATTGAAATAGCATTTATTGTGATAAGTGCTGCATAACTATCCTCAAAACAACCCTGAGAAGTGGGTGTTGTTATGGAAACTGAGATAAACAAAGGTTAAGGAACTTTACTTTTCTCCTGGTAAATTTCTGGTGCAATCAAGTCCTCCTGATTTATTTTAAATGAACCAGCATGTATTTTTTTTCCTCCTAAATTGGGATAGATTTTATTGCTAGGTTTTATACCACCTATTTTCCATTTCTTCCTCAGCAATTCTCCTTCTGTCTGTCTCTTTCTCTGTCTCTCTGATTCTCTCTATTTCTATCTCTATTTCTCTCTCTGATTTTCTGTCTCTATCTCTCTATCTTTTTCTATCTCTGTCTCTCTGAATCACTCTATCTCTCTCTGATTCTCTATCTTTTTCTGTCTCTGTCTCTGATTCACTATCTCTCTGGTACTGTCTCTGCCTCTGTCTATCTCTATTTTCTCTCACTATCTCCGTCCCTTTCTCTCTGATTCTCTGTCTCTGTCTCTATTTCTTTCTCTCTCTATCTCTCTCTCACAAAAAGTCTTTTTAAAGCAAGAGAAAAATCATCAAAATTGAGTGTCCATACATACCCACGCAATTTTCCTGTTCTAATCTCTTTCCAAGTGACTCTTCTGTCCACTGCTCTTATTTCATCTCTCCTCTTTAATAGTTTTTGTCTTTTATCACGAAATGTGGAAAGAAACTAGATTTGTTTGCTTTAAACTATGAGAAAAGAAGGATAAAGCATCCCCCCCTCAGTTTTGGGAGATCCCCAGAACTCTAGATTTCAGGACAATACTAATGAGGAAACAGTAGCCTAATCATTGGACAGTTACATAGGGAAAGGCAGAGCAGGGAACTCAGCTTGAAATCGCAGCACAGAATTCAATTATTTATAACTACTATTGGATCTCCTAAATTCTATAGCTTCTGTGCTAATGAAAATCAAGTGCTGTCAGTTTCCTTTAAATGTGACTCCCTTGGGAAAACTTCCAAGGACCTCTCCCTGACCAAGTCTTAATTTCTCCTTCTTGAGCATCCCTTGATTTTCTAAGCTTTGTGGCTAACAAGCCTCTGCTTTGCCAGTCTCCAGCAGACACCAGGAGCCCGCTTTCCTTTCCAGGAGATAATCAGAGAATCCTGTACAAGGAGCCATCTCTTTGTATCTTCAGCTTTCTTAATCAATGTTCAATGCTGCTGGTTCCTTTGACCCCCATGAGCTGCTGGATATCTAAGCCATTTCTCTCTAGGGCCTTTGGCTGAAAAGTCATTTATCAGTCAGGGAACTCAATTGACAGTCATGGCTATGGCCTTCAGCACTTAACTGCCTTCTCTTTCTGTTTAGTTGTTGAAATGGTAGTAGTGACATTTTCCCATAGTGTGTCATATAACTGAGAAAAAGAAGCCCCAGCTTGGGCTAAACAGATGACTCATGCAGAATAATCAGGTGAGTCTCCCTACATTCAGCCCTGATCTGACTACTTTTGCAGCCTTGTAAATATGTTTTACATTTTAAAAAGGACGTATGGCTTGGAAAGCCTCCAAAAGATGACAGTCAGTGTGGTGAAAGGCTTGGAAATCATGGTACGGTATTGTCAGAATTGTCAGAAAAAAAAAAAAAAAACAAAGAAAAATGATGGAGAGAGCAGTCTTCCCGCATCCACCCACTTCTGGAGCCCTGGAAATTTGTTCTGCTAATTTTTAAAGGTTGCTAATAATCTGGAGACTGTCCAGAGAATAAAACCCAGGATATTCAAAGTGCTTGAGATCATGATGTAGGAGTACCAGAAACATGAGAACTGTGCATGAAGAAAAGAATGGAAATGAAGACATGCAAGCTTTTAAATATTCGAAGTCCTAATAGTTCTTTTCCCTGGTAGTAGATATTTTGCAAGAAGCTTTTACCCATCTCCCTTAATTCTTTCCCTCTGAGATTATTTCTAGTTTTCCTTGCATATATCTTGTTTGTACATAGTCTTCCTCAGATTATCAGGTCTTTGAGAGCAGAGACTAATTTTGCCATATTTTCAGTGATTAGCTGATTGCCTGGAATATACCAAGCTCTTCATAAATAAATACTCATCGAGTTGACTTCTGCATGGCTTCAGAGATCAGAACTAGGAGCAGAGCAGTGGGTGGAAGCTTCAAAGAGACAAATCAAACTGATGTAAGGGAGAAAAATAAAAAGAGAAACAAAAAAAAACCCTCCCCCCCCCTCTCTCTCTCTCTCTCTCTCTCTCTCTCTCTCTCTCTTTCTCTCTTTCTCTCTCTTATGCCCTTCTCTCTCCCCTTTTTCTCTCTCTCTCCCTCCCTCTTTCTCTCTCTGTTTGCTTCTCTCTTTCTTTTTCCTCCTTTTCCCTTTCTCTCTTTCTCTTATTTTTTCCCATATGAGAGCTATGTGATTTCCCACTCACTGGGTGTTCAAATAAAGGCCTAATGACCATTTCTTGGGGATTTTGTCCAAAGAGATTCATGATCAGTTGCACAGAATTAGCTGAATTGTGAAGTCCTTTCCAACTCTGCTAATCACTTAGTCTAATTCAAGGGAATTTAAAACAAACACTAAATGAAAACAAGCAAATAAACTCCTTTAACAAATAGATTTCTAGGATTATGTCAAAACTAATTGGTAAATCCAATTGCAATTTCCCAAGCAAGTTGTCCTAACTTCTTCACTCTTGAGTCTCTGTTGCTCATTTCCATTCTGAAGCAAATGGGAAAAGAGAAAAGAAAGGAAAAGAAAAGAATTTTCTTATTTTCCTGGGCTTCATTTGCTTCCCAGAAAATCTATCCAAGAGGAAGAGGATGAGCTTGTTTTTTTGTTTTTATTTTTAGTGTATACATGACACTTATGAATTTAATAATTTTCTTGGCTACGGATTTTTTTTAATTGTCTATTATAGATGAACTCATCACACACAAAAAAAATCATACTATGATAATGTTTTCACCTTTACAGGAAAACATCTGTTCCCTAAAAAGAGATATTTAGAACACATTTTGATGTAAATAATAAAGAAATGCATGCACTCTATTAAAACTTTTCTCCTGTATCTCATCTCCAGCCTTCTGACCGGAGGGGGTCCTGCAAGGACTTGGCAATGGGGCTTGCTGAGTTCCTTCTGCCCCAAAGCGATGATTTTTATCTGTGCCAGAATAAATCAGCTTCTTCCTCTTACTACCAGCCTGATCTCCCAATGGGGATGTGGACACTGGCTAATGGGAAGAGGGGCAATCTTCCCTTTGACCGCAAGCCTTTCATCTCTTTTTGTTTCTGTCTCTTGAGGGACATTTTGGGACATTATTCTGCTTCTATCTCTTGCTGCATCCTCTCTTCTCTGATCTCCATCCCGTGGAGGAAGGAGAAATAATGAAATAGAGCCTCCCATCTGGCCATCTGACTGTAGGCCTTCCATTTCACACAGACTTACCTCCAGCTCATACTCCTTGGGGAAGGGGAGTGATATCCTCCACTCAACGACTAATGTTCTCACATCTGGAATTGCTCTTCCCATCTGTGATTTTGATGCTCTGTAAAGTCATCCTCCAAAATCCATTCCCCACCCACTAGCTCCTGCCTCTTATGCTTAAAAGAAATGGAAAGTTTTGAGGAAAGATTGGAAATTCCCACCCTAATATTTAAAACCTGAGCTGACAATTGTTGCATCTAATATTTCATTTGGATAGTTTCAATTCCATGAAGTTCAAACTTTCTTTATTTTTGCTAATTCTTACTTATTAAAATTCTTATTTCTCATCTTCATGGCTGACATTATCCTGGACATTAAGAAATGAAAAGTCAGCTAACATTACTGTAAACATGGATCACCTCTGATGAAGTTATTTATGTCTCTCAAACTGAAACGACTTTCTTAATTATGTAAAAAGAATAGCGATTGGCAATAGAAGCTGGAAGTATGTCAGCTGGGTATGTGTGATTATATGTATACTTAAGAATCAACAATTCCGTCATATGATAGAGATCTAAAGATTACAAAGATATGGGTATATACTACAATAGTATTAAGACCTAAAGAATAGAATAATATATATTTTACCATATATGGGAATGCTAATATCAGACTTTTATGGTAGCAAAAAAGAAAGAAAACAAAAAGGTTATCCATCTATTTCAATGCAAATGAGCAAAATATGGCATCAAGATGTAATTTATTATTTTATTATAAGGAACAATCCATATGTAGGATTTAGGAAAGCATGGGGAAACTTTATGAAAAAATACTGAATAGAGGGAGCAGACTCAGGAAAAATATGGAGAGTAACAATTTGAGTAAAATAATTATTATAACAAAATAATTATAATGAAATCATAATGAAAACTCTTTTAATTAATGACAATTAATTAATTATGAATTGTATCACCCTCTTTTCATTAACAGCTATTGAGTCCCATTATTAAGAATAAACTCCATAAACTACCTTTTATCTCACAGTTTAATGTTTGCAAGAAATTTTATAGACATTATTTCATTGGGTCCTCACAACAATCGTAGAAGGGAGATGGCTAGGTTTTATTATCTGTAATTTTTACAAATGAAAAAGCAGAGATAAAAAGAGATTCAATGATTTCCCCACACTTACACAACTAATAAGTATTTGAGATTAGAAGTCCAGCATTCCATCTACTTTGCCACCTAACTGCCTTATACACTCTTGTCCATGGCTGACCATTTACTAATATTTTTACTAAAAGGAAATCTAATATCTAGAGAATGAAACATGACATTGCCTTGTAAATTTGGGAAAAAATAGCATTTAATCCCTTTTCATTATTTGCCAGTTCCCACCCACATCTCCACATGATTCAGCACCATTTGGTGTTTTTTTTTTTTTTTTTCTCTCTCTTTTTATTCTCAGTGTTGTAAAAGAACAAAGTTTTCCTATTTCCCTACTAAAAGGATTAATTAATTTTTAGCAGATGAACAAGCTTTGCTTCTGATTCACCTAAAGGCACTGAAAGTTTTCTCTATGGAAAACTGGGGTCCCTTCAATATGGTGAATTTCTGAAGACTGGTGACTGAAGTCACCAGATTTTACCCTGCTGACTAGACTCATTTCTATATACAGACTAAAGTTGCTCTGTCTATAATATAGAGTTGAGTTATTTTTAAAAAGCTAAGAACTACCACATATCTGTATTCTTTACTGTTTTACGGCATACTCCCTTATTTTCTTAACTCTTGTTATTCCTTAATACTCTCTCAGGCCTATCTCAAGACTGAATTTGAGTGTTAAAATTAGGTTTCCTCAGCTAACAAAATGAACACGAGTTGGGAGTCAGCAAGCATAATGGACATACATAACAAGTATTTTGGATATATCAGATTTAGATTCCCCTCACTTTTATTCATTCCCAGGAGAGGGTATGGGATTTGTAGTCAAAGAATTCAAATCCTACTACTATTTACTGCCTCTGGGATAACTGACAAACCACTTCATCCCTCTGGTTTCTATTTCCTCACTAATAAAATGAGAGAAAATTGGACTTAGTGACTTCTAAGTTCTTCCCAGCTCTGATCCAAGGTGCTATAATTCTATGATGCTCCTATAGCATGGGGTCCACTGACCTGGCCAGGTTATGACAAAGCATCAGAACCAAACTTTTGAGGAGAGATGAAATAAAAGCAAATTGAAAATATAAGACAAAACAAAAAAAAATCTACAGAAAGAAAAATCCTGAAATGTAAAAAGTTTCCCCCTCTAGACACATTAATAAAAGGTGATATAAGTTAGAAAAAAGGTTTAGTGCTCCCTAGGGGAAAATCTTTTTTTTCTTTTGAGTTAAATGGAATTTTACTCATGCTCGTGTTTCCTTGGGGATTTGGATTCCCTGAGGAAATATTCTATGGATGAGAATGTCTTAAAGCAATAAGAAAATCATCATTTCATATTTACTTTGAGCCTCTTTGACTCGAGAGCTAGCTCTCATGTAGAGACATTATTTAATCTTTCCCCATACACGCACATATCTTTGAGGGCAAACAATAGGATTTTATTTTTGTACAGAATGAATAAAATGTGTAAGAAATCCATTTGTTTTTAGTATATTTTTTGCTAGATATATTCTGTTGTGGACAAGGCATAAGTCTTTGCACCTCTAGCCACAAGAAAAGTGCCCTATCAAAAGCAGTGTGTCAATAAATGTGGTTTCATGATAACCAATTTCTCTTTGTAAGTGATTGGAAGGAGAACACAAGAATCACCAAATATCAACCGAGAGCATCACCTCATTAAGTGAGTAAGTCTTGCAAGTCTTTGGAGACCGTACAGAGTTATGAATCTAGGCCCTATATAATCTTCAGTACCAGTACCCTTGGTTACTATTCATTGCTGAAAGAGATAACTGTGACATTTTGCTGTTCTTCACAAAAGATATTGCATCCCCTTACCCTTTGTGGTTTTTCACTGGCTTCCCTAATACCTAAAAACTGTCATAGTGACTCTCCTGGCTTCCTTCAAATGACAATAAAAATGCTAAAAACTCTTCCAGACCCCCCTTTAAAGCTAGTGATGCCCCTCTCTGCTTTCCATCTTCTTTGGCTATACCTATATAGTTGTTTACATGTTAATTCAATGATGTAAGGTTGCCAATATTTTTTTTTTACTTTAGTTGTATCATCAGTGTCAAAAGTATACAGAAAGCACTTGGTAAATAAAGCACTGGTTGATGGACTAATATATATATATATAAAATTATTATATATTTATTAATTTTATTTATTATATATTATATTAATATTATATATACATATGTGTGTATCTATATATAAATATGTATTTCTTAACTGAGTCTTGTTTTTCCCCTTTTTAGTTATTTTTCTATTGTGGAGGGGGAGGAGAGAGAAAATAAATGCTTGTTGATGAAATATATATTTTCAAAATTTCTGTTGGGACCAGCATGGACTTCCTCCATTTAAATTTGTATGGACATAGCTTTTTTGATCTATTCACTTCCCTTTGTGCCATTTAATTTTCTTTTACTCTTCTTTTTTTTCTTCCTTCCTTCCTTCCTTCCTTCCTTCCTTCCTTCCTTCCTTCCTTCCTTCCTTCCTTCCTTCCTTCCTTTCTTCCTTTCTCAATTCCTTTTCTTCTTTGTGTGTACATAAATGTATATGTATGAGTATATATTATATATAAGTATATATATATATTATATATATAATGTGTGTATATATATACATATATATATATATATATATATATATATATATATATGAATGAACACATACGTACATGCATACATACCCAAATATTTCCCAATGAAAGAAATAGAATTTGATGAAGGAGGACTAGTAGAATAGTGAAAGAAGAACATGAAGGCTTTGGGTAAAATTTCTATTTCTTCATGTAGCATATTCATATAGGTACTGAAGACTTAAGCCCGCATTTAATGTTTCCAACAAGAGTAGATATCTATTGCAATTCTGACAAACCATAATAATTTAATCTTTATTTGTCCTTCATCTATGATTGCTCTTAAAATAGTCTGAATTATTTGTCATACCAAATTTAATGTAAATTATTAGGTAAAGCTTAGCAATCATTCACTTGAAGTTATTTATTAATTATTGCTATGTGCATATAACAAGGGAAGGTAAGAATTTATATTAAAAGTCCATTGTTGTTCAGTCATCTTAATCACATCTGACTCTGTGGTTTTTCATTTGGAGTTTTTTGGCAAAGATACTGGAGTGATTTGCCATGTCTTTCTCCAGCTTATTTTACAGATAAGCCAACTAAGGCAAAGAGGGTTATGTGACTTGTTCAGAGTTAGTTAAGTGTCTGAAGCTTGATTTTAAATTAAGAAAATGAAACTTTTTGACTCCAGGCCCAATACTTTATCCACTGTAAAACCACACTGTCCCACAAAGTGAAAAACATTGTACTAACTATGACTATTATTTCATCATTTCCTAAAATATAGGTACTACTATTAGCATCAAATTACAGATGAGGAAACTGAGGCAACAGGGAATAAGTGATTTTATAGAATCATACAGTTAGCAAGTATGTGATGACACATTTAAACTCATATCTTCCTAGTTAATATCTGAGGCTAGATTTTAAACCAGAAAAATGAGATGACTTCAAGTCCCAATATTCTGTCCACTGGATAATCTAGTCTCCAGAATCAAAAAATAATAATGTATATAATTAATATAATATAATAATGTCTCAGAGACATTATTAATTAGCAACAGATATTTCCATCATAATAATATTAACTAACATTCATTTAACCTTAAGGTTTAAAGAGGTTTTTCTTCCTAATAACTCTGAATTTGACCATGTCAGAGTTTAAGTAATATTACAAATGAGGCAATGGAAGCTCAAAACTTTTTTTTTTTTTAATTAATTTATTTATTTATTTATATTTTTTTTATTCATTTTTCCAAATTATCCCATCCCTCCCTCTATTCCCTCCCCTAGATGACAGGCAATCCCATACATTTTACATGTGTTACAATATAACCTAGATACAATATATGTGTGTAAATACCATTTTCTTGTTGCACATTAATTATGAGCTTCCGAAGGTATAGAAGCTCAAAACTTTTAACATTTGCCTGATACTTGAAAGTCCAAACCTGCACACAGTGGTTGAACAATAGTCCCTGGATCATAGATGGAGAAGCACAAGCCATTTTGGAGATCTTCCACTCCAAACCTCTTTTTACAGGGGGAATCCAAGGTAAAATCCAAAATCACTGCCTGCAGTTGCATAAAGTAATAAAGGGAGAAACTAGTATTTGAATCCAATTCCCTTTTCTCCAAGTCCAACAAATGATTCACAATACCATGTTTTTTTCCCTATAGTCTTTTACTTGACTGCTACAAAAATGTAGTTTAATTCTTTTTAATTTCATAGCATTACCACTTTTTACTTAAAGTATTGTGAGAATATTTGTAGCAGAAGGGAATGCCGAGATGGAATGTCAATAACAGAATTTTCAGGGGATCAGTAGTTAGCTATATCATGTATATTTGCCAAGAGAACATTTTCATGTCTCTTGCTTTCTGGCTAACACTTAGAAGATTTTCAGGATCCATTTCATGGAATAATTATGTTCCAGACAACTTTCTCATATTCATAATTAATGCACTACGAATAGGTAGGTAATTATAATGTTTTAATTGAGATTTCCCCCAAAAGCACATGTCAAAGATAGCTATTTTTGTTATTCAGAATTCTTTTATCCTTTTAAGAGCACTGATCTTTTAAAGTTATGATAGAAAAATTATTAATAAATCAATGTCAATAAATTAATAAATATGTATAGGCTAGGGGTATTAATACAATAAATGAAATAGTTTATTCTTTCATACTTTCTTTCATTAAGAGAAAATAATAAGACTCAAAGGAGAATGGGAGATAATAGGTCATGGAAATAAAATGTTAAAAGATGAATCACAGTAAAGCACAAATACAGTCTGGAGGTACAAGGTTTTTGTTTGTTTTGTTTTGTTTTTGTTTTATTCTTTTGACAAAACTGATTAACAAAAACATTTTCCAAAGTTCTTTTATAACTTATCTTGATATACAAAACACTTGTTTCCAAAATATATTAACAAATCTTGACAAGTGTTAAAACTAAAGAAATCCTGTAAAGCCATCTTTTAATTATATGTGGGCATCATTTCCCTGGTATTGATTAGAAAGGAACTTTGAAGTTCCTTCTCTCTTTTCCAGTATTTCTTTCATTCATCAATTATTTTATGAAGGTGAATAAGTGGGGAAATTCAAAAATGGGACAAACAGAACTGAGAGCAAACAAAATAACAAACTGAGGGAAGAAATTGAAATATGAGACTAAAATAAGTTTGGAGATTATCAAAGGATTTCAATTTGATATTAACATTTGATATTGGACAAAAAAGGAATATGGGATGCAAGGCAACTCAGATGTCATTTAGTACATTCTACTAATTTTATAATTAAAAGTAACCATGAATTTCATGAAGCTTAAGTGATTTATTGATGGCAATATAGGGACTAAATATCAGATATGAAATTTGACCCCAGGCCCTTGTACATCAAAGGTACTCCATGGTCAATTCTAAGAAAAGAACAAAACAAATCAAAGTTTAAAAAAAAGTGAACAAAAAATGTGTATTTCTCATGATGGCCTGCAGACCATTATGCAATTTGCAAGTATTTGATCTTCATGCCTTTTTCCACGGGAGCATAAATTAGGAAAAAAACAAAACAAAGCTTTATGAAAGCATCTTGATAAAGACTGAGATCATAAAAGCAGCTAAATTAATTATTGAGTGCAACAAGAAAAGGGACTGGCCACCAGGTGGTGAGTTTTGTGGCAACAACAAGCCATGGAACCAATAAAAAAGTTTGGAAATATTCTATATTGTTAACAAACATACATACACACACACGCACATTTCAACTTTTAAGGCCTACAGAAAAAATATCAGCTTAAATTATTAGTGCAATTTTGAGTTCTTGAGCAAAATGTAAATTTTATAAGTACAGTGATTTTTTTTTTGCTTTGTATAACAATATCTAATAGAGAAAAATTATGAATATAACAATCCTTCAAGGAATGTTTGCTGATTTCTCAATTAACAAATGATCAAATCATGTGAACAGTTTTTAGAAGATATCAAAGCTATAAATAGTCACAAGGAAAAATGAACTAAATCACTATTAAATAGAAAAAAAAACAAATTAAAGTAATTCTGAGGTACCACTTCACAACTCTTAGACTGGCCAACAAAGCAGAAAAAAACATTATAAATATTAGAGGCGAGGTAGGAAAATAGGTACACTAATATATTGGTGGAGGAGAGAATTGGAACTATGCTCAAAGAATGATAAAATTGTACACCCTTTGACTCAGCAATACCACTATTCTGTATACCAAAGAGATAAAAAAAATGATCTATGTGTATAAAAATATTTATAAGTCTCTCTTTTGTGATAGCAAAGTATTGGTCATTGAGGTGCGCTTACAATGGCTGAACAAGTTGTATATTATTGTGATGAAATGCTAATGTACTTTCACAAATAATGAGCAAGATGATCTCAGAAAAAAAAAAAAAACAAGGAAGACTTAAATGAACTGATGCAAAATAAATTGAGCTGAACAAGGTGATTGCCTACAATGACAGCATTATTGTAATGATGACCAAATGATTATAATGATCCAAGACAATTCCAAAACACCCATGATGAAAAAATGATATCTCCAATGACAGAACTGATGGTACCCGAATGCAAATTGAAGCAGTTTTTTTTTTTCATTTTATTTTTCTTGATTTTTTTGTTTTGTTTTAATTTTTCCAACATGGCTAATGTGGAAATACGTTTTGCATGACCTAACATGTATTTCATGCTCTTTAAACTTGTGGAGAAGGATAGGAAGAAGAAATTGGAATTAAAAAATTAAAAATAAATGTTGTCAAAAAGAGAACTAAAATTTTTAAAAAATAAATGCTTGCAGAATTCAATTCTATAATAATTGAATATCTCTACAAAGATGTTAAGAAATAATGTGGAACTACAATTAAAATAAATTTTGTGACAATAACAAGAGAAAAAATGAGAAAAATCATTAAAAGGGGATTCATAGAATATAGAAAAGCTTATAAATAGAATGATATGAAATTGGCTCCATGGCTCAATGACCACAGTCATGTCATGCCTGACAAAGCTTATTTAGGGCTAAACTTTCTCGGAGCAAGGAAAGAGACAAATAATATTTTCATTCAATTAATTTCTTCAAAAATATATTTCCTGAGTGACAAAAGCACTCTTCCTTCAAAAGATTAAACTAATCCATTAAATAGTTGCAACATATAATATACGATTCTCTATTGTGATCATGTTATATAACTTATTAAAATGCAATTGATTATTTTCTATGGAGCAAAATAACTATGTTTGCTGATGTTACAAAAAGAAAACTTTTAAAATATTATATACTAGTGATCAGACAATTAGCATTTATTTATAATTGATTGAGTATTTTGAAAGGTTTGCCTTTTTAGTTTAGTTGTCTTTTTAAGAAAAATATAGACAGATGAAAATGATAGATACAAAAAGACATACTATATATATTTGTATATGTATGTATGTATTTTCTCAACATCAAGTATGTAGAAGATAAATGTAGTTATTGATGAAGATATATAAATGTAGCTGTAACTATTAGATATGTAAACATACCTGTATCTGGATGTATATATGTGTATAAGACATATGTACATATATACATATATAAATTTTACATATATACGTATATATATATATATATATATATATATATATATATATATATATATATATATTTCCTCATTGAGACACACCTTGTCTGTTCTAAACTGGCACTAAATGGCCTAACACAAAACTAAATTGTGAAAGCTAAATTCAAAGCTAAAGCTATATTACAGAGAAGAAAGTTTTATAAGAAAGGTCTTATTAGGTCAATACACTGGCTATTTCTAGAGCTCTAGATGACATTCACTGACTGTACCAATAATAAAAATATGAACAAAGAAGAGCAAGAAGACCAATGGGAAACTAACAAGGGAATGTTTTAAAATAGAAGATTTGGGGTTTTAAATGATGATAATAAAGATGAGGTCATGCTCTCCATTACAAATTCTCAAAGATTAACTTTACTTGAAAGAGCCACTGACTGTCACACTTAACAGCTCTCAGAATTCACTAAACTATTCCTCTCAGCTTCCCAGATAAATAATGGCTGACCTCTGGAATGTATAGCAAATTATTAGAAATATTTAACAGTCATTTTATGGCATCATTTCAAGCAGTTTTTCTTCCCAATAAAGATTTATAGTCTATGTGCAAAAATTCTCCAAACTTCTCTTGCAGGGTGTGAAAAATGTATCATGAATGAAGCACCACTGATTTTCTAATCAATAGTACCTTTTCTCCCAGAGATAAATGACAAATGGAACAGTATATCATCTCTAAGAGAGTATATAAGGAAGAAGCTTGAATCACCAGAAAACATCTAGTTTTTTGAACTCATAAATTACATTTTTAAAAGAAATGGGATTCATAACGAGCTTTGACAGTAGTTACTATGCAAGCCATATGAATTGTTTCGAAACTCTTATCAAAGCCCCAAAATGAAAGGGAATGCGTATTGGCTATATTTCAAAGAAAACAAAATCACAAATTAATCCAATGTGGGTAGATGAACTGGTAAGATAATGGTATTTATGCTGCTTGCAAATTAAAAAAAATGTGAAATTGTTTCTTGATTTTAAAATGCTACATAATTAATCAGAACTCTTCTAAAGTTCAAATGCTGCTTCTATAGCCAAGGAGAATTAATATTGCTGTTACTAGGAAATCCATAAATTTTACCAATAAATTTACACAACCATCCTGACACATATACACACATATCCTTTATAATTTGAGGTTATTGTTACTTTGGAAACCTAAACAATGATCTGATGTTAAAACTATGGTCATTATCTATAGAGTTCTTACAGAAGAAAGTGAAATGAAAATCATGTTATGTTATTATGTTTATTATTAGCTATTTCCCTGGTAAACTACAATAAGTTATTATTAATAGAACAGAAAATTTGACCATCACTGACTAGAGGGAAAAAATTAAACCAAATAATTACCCCATGGGAACACACACACACACACACACACACACACACACACACACACACACACACTGTTATAGAAAATGACACTAAAGCTCAGAGAGATTGAGATTCAGAGCCAAATAATTAGTTAGGATATTGGTGAGGATTCAAAATCATTTTCTGACTGATTGTTAAATCAAGTGCTTTTCTAATCATATCATCCTGCCCACCTTCAATGCATGGATGCTTCTGTCCAACACTCTAGAATTCACATTAGTCCTAAGTAGAAATCTAATGAATAAACATATTCTTTCTAACTCAAGAGGTCAAACTAGGTACAAATCACAAAAAAGCAAACTTAAGTTTGTAGAAATGAAAACTTCCTAAAAACTAAATTTGCCCCAAAGTGGAATGTTCTAACTCTTAAGCAGCAGTTCCCTACCTTGGCTACTTCGTGCAAGCAAAGATGCAATTATTATGTATCATCCTGGGGATTCTTAGTAATTCATATTTACTAATAACTGAGGGCCACTTTTAACTCTCAAGTTTTGTTTTTTCTAAATTTCTTAATCATAGCATCTATTTACAACTATAATGTCTTCATTATATAATATGATTGAATATTATAATATTATATAATGTTTTATGTTACAATATAATGTCTTCTCTCTGTGTCTGAAGTCAGGGATCGATAGCATTGTTTAGATTGTATTTGAATTCAGAAAATGTAAATTTGGGTTTCTCTCTCTTTTTTTTTTTCACTTATCTTTTCTTCTAGCTTCCAATATAGAACCTTTAATTACCATATATTTATGTGAGCATGTATATGTGTAGATCTGTATGTACTTATATATACATAAAAGCATGCATATATCCATTAATGCCTTTCCTGGATAGATCATAAGATTGCTCATAAGCAGCAATCTTGTAAACTCTATGTTATATATATATATATATATATATATATATATATATATATATATATATATATATATATATGATTGGAATTTATAATCGGACCTACATATAGTAAACATTTCAAAACTGTTTTTGATTGATTAATTGATCACTAGCTATTGATATTAGACAAGCCATATCACTTCTCTGATTCTCATTTTCCATATGAATAAAAGGAAATACTTAGACTAAATAACATCTAAATAACTCTCTATCTTCTATGTTAGTCTTAAATTTTTCACTGCCATCATTCTTTTATAGAAAGTCTAATAAATATATCTCTGTATAGTGATGGCGGGGGGCTTTGAACCATCAAATTTATGATTTCTATGATTTCTCATTAATTGAACCTCTAATTTAAGAAACCAAAGGGCAAAGGATAGGCTTCCTGTTGAAAATTAAAGATCATGCTTTACACCTCTCAGATTAGCTAAGGTGACAGGAAAAGATAATGATAAATGTTGGAGGGGATATGAGAGAACTGGCATATAAATGCATTGTTGGTGGAGTTGTGAGCTGATCCAACCATTCTGGAGCCCACTAATTTAGAACTATGCCCAAAGGGCTATCAAGCTGAACAAACCCTTTTATCCAGCAGTGTCTCTACTGGGCCTGCATCCCAAAAAGATCATAAATAAGGAAAGGGACCCACTGATGCAAAATGTTTATATCAACCCTCTTTGTAGTGGCAAGAAACTGGAAATGGAATGGATGCTCATTGGAGAGTGGTTGAATAAATTATGGTATATGAATGTTATGGAATATTATTGTTCTACAAGAAAAAATCAGCAGGATGATTTCAGAGACTTTAATGAACTGATGCTAAGTGAATTGAGCAGAACCAGGATATCATTATACATGGTAACAAAAAGATTATATGATGATCAATTCTGACAGACATGGCTCTTTTCAAGGCAATTCCAATAGACTTGTGATGGGAAAAAAAAAAAAAAAGAAACAACCACCACATCCAAAGAAAAAGTCATGGAGATTGAATGTGGATCAAAGCCTACTATTTTCAGCTTTTTGTGCGGCAGTGGTTATTTCCTTGCTTTTTTTTTTTTTTTTTTTTTTTTCTTTCTCATGTTTTTTGCTTTTTTGATTTGATTTTTATTTTGCAGCACAATGAATATGAAAATATGTTTAGAAGAATTGCACATATTTAACCTATGATTGCTTGCTATCTAGGGAGGGCAAAGAGGAAAAATTTGGAACACAAGATTTTGCAAAGATGAATGTTGAAAACTATCTTTGCATGTATTTAGAAAAATAAAAAAGTGATTATAAAAAGGATAATTATTTAGTATAAATGTTAATTAATAAGTGTTTTAGATAGAAAATTAATTGCTCTACATTTATAATCTACTGTCTATTCCATGTTCCAAACATTCTATTCTTCAGAATGCAGAGCAAGAAAAATATCAGTCCCTTTTTTCCTTGATCTTTCATTCTAATGAGATACAAATCATGTTAATAATTAGGTAAATATGTGAGTCCCCATTTTCCTTGAACTTTTATTCTAATGAGATACAAATCATACTAATAATTAGTCAAATATGTAAGTCCCCATTTTCCTTGAACTTTTATTCTAATGAGATAGAAATCACATCAATAATTAGGTACATATGTTATTGTACCAAGTGGACAGAAGGCAACTTCTTGAGGATTTCTGGAAATGGCCTCTTGCAAAATATACTACTTGATCCAAATCTGAAAGAACTTTTTATAATTTCCTAGCTGAAATGATAAGGGGGAACATTACAGATATGAGTTAGTGGGATATAAGATATAAAGACTAGAAAGAGAATCAATATTGTTTGATTCTCTTGCTTCCTATTACCTAAACTAAATAAGAAAAAAGAAAAAAAAACTGTTAAATCCCATCTGACCAATTAATCCAGTTCATTTTCCATTCAATTCAATAAATACTATACCATCATCAATAATTTAATCTAATAAACGCCTGGAGGGCAGATTGTTCCAATTTTGTATTTATATCCAGTGAATAATACATCACTGGTCCTTAATAGGCACATATTGATAACTATCAGGGTGAATAAAAATATATCCAATACCCTTAATGACTTTCCTTGATTAATTCATATATTAATTAATTCCTCTGTAGTTTTTCATAGTTCTTATTATTTAGTCTAGAACATGACATCACTAGTTTTTAGAACAAGTCCTTTTACAACTCTCAGTAGCCAACATTTTCTGATAGGACTGCCCTCAACAGTTCCTAAATCATGGAACTGTTAACATTCAGACTATTATCATTTTCTTAATTTTATAACACAGGAGGAAAGGAAGCAGACAACTTATGTAACACAGTTATCAAGAAAAACATAAATACTCCTCTTGTGCTTTTATAACATTAAGATTTATGAAACTCAGTTAAAAAAAAAGGAAAGTTCATGTCCACAAAGCATGGTAAAAACGAGTTTATGCATTTCCTCTTTTTTCATAATCTATATAAATTGCAAACATCTCCAGCTAAATCCTGACCCCTACCCAGCAGACAGTAGGGGTGATTTAGCATGTATGCATTACCAAAGAAACTCTTGTTTACAGGGCACTGGAAATAATTTTCACCTTTTCTCCTCAGTGTGTCTCAGAAAATGAGCCAATCATTTACATTCATCACTAAGCCTTTAAAAAAGAAAAATCTTTAGACAGGAAAAATGCACAGAAAAAAATACATCAGAGAACAAGACAATTTTTTTAAAAGAGACTAGCTTTTGGGCATCAGTACCCAGAAAATATCTCTGCCTTCTAATTTTTATTGGTTGCTCTGAGTCAGAGATCAAGGAAAGCTTAAGGAACACAGTGCTCTTGTATACTTCTGAGTGTCAGAAAGATGCCTGAGAAATCCTGCTTCAGTGATGGAGGCTGGGGAATTGGGGAAAGTTACCAATATAGCAACTGATTTACTACTAGCTGGGCTGACTTTCTGACTTCTCATGGCACTCAGGGACTCTCCTATTTACCCAGTTTGAATAAGACATTACTGTCATAGAAGATAGCTTTTCCAATGTATGAATTTCATGAGTTGTCGCCATTACATTATTTGAAAGCAAAGTAATAAGCTCTGGTCTTCTGGGGGAGCCCAAAAGGGAGAGAATCAGACTAGGGAGCAGACTTATTATCTACCCTAGAATAAATAAGTTTTCTAATGTGGGCCTGAGTGAAACAAGAGTAAATCAGAATGACATTGAGCCTGATTATAGCTAACTCCTCTATATGTTATATAAGATTAAAAATCACTGGGAAACACTGCCTTCAGGCTTGTAATACTTGGAGTGCACTATGTCTGAGAGTCACTTTAGCAAAGCATTTCACCAGTCATGGAATAGCCAAAAGTGAATGAGGGAATCATCAGTGTTTTCATGCCCTTTAACCTCGAGTTCAAGACTTTTTTCTTGGATTTTGTCCTTTTAGAATTAAAACCTTACCAAATGAACAATTAATTGCTAATTATCTCTAAAAACAGTTTGCTGAAACCAGTAAAGTATGATATGAAGAGAAATGTTTTCAAATACAGCCACAAACATTTGAAAGGTAAAAAAAAAGTTTCCAAAGCCATGTTCTTGATTTTCAACTCATATTTTCTTGCAAATGTTTTAATACCGTGACTGCTATAGACTGTAAGGATGAAGTTCTTACCTGTCTGCATTTGACAATGTTGATCACATTCATCCTTTACTTGTTTTTCTCTTTCTCTTAGTTCTTTTTTTATCTGGCAGAGAACTTCTCTGTGTCATTCATAGCCTCGTCACCTATATTATTTATCTTAACTGTAAATATTCTTTAAGATGCTCTCTTCGTTTCTCTCTCCTTTTCTCTTTCTTTTCTTTAGAAGCAATTAGGTGGTGCAATGGAGACAGTACTAGGCCTGAAGTCAAGAAAAACTGAGTTTAAATTCAGCCTCAGATATTAAGTGTATGATCCTAGACAAGTCTTTGAAAGTCAACCATAAAATGGGCTTTATAATAACCTATTTCCAAAGTTAATGCAAGAATCAAGTAAAGAAATATTTTAAAGCTCTTGGCACAATGTATGAGACATACAAGATATGTATTAAATGTTATGATTGTTTCCCTTTTCTCTCTGCCTCTCTGTCTCTATTTGACACATTTACTTACCATAGATTTACAATCTCTAGACAAAAAACTCATCCTTATATCCAGCTCCCATCCCTCAACTAACTTTCAACCATTCTCTATTGACTAATTCAACCTGGGTATCTCAGAGTTATTTCAAATAAATTATCCAAATTAGATTCCATTAAATCACATTTTTATATGTTTCCTTCCTTATTTATTTATAATATGTTATGTAATATAAAAATATTATAATAGTAATATATTGACATTATTTACATCAAAGCTATCACCATTGTTCTAGTGTCACAGGTTTATTAGCTTTGTGTAATTGCTCAGACTTTTCATTCCACTTAACCAATAATTTGCCAGATTTTGTCTCTCTCAGGAACATCTCTGAATTCGTATTTATTTCTATACCCACTATCTTAGTTGAGAACAATATTGCCTTTTGTTTCATTGTTCCAATGGCCTTCCAACCGGCAGCCCTGTGTCAAGTCTAGCCCCACTCCAATTCATCCCCCAAAGTTAACAAGATAATTTTCTTAAAGTACACATCTTACTTGTTACTCCTTTTCTCAATAAATTCAAGTGATTCCCTATTTCTTCCAAATCAAATATATTATCTGTAATTTGACTTTCAATCCACTTCCTAAATCTAGGCCCTCTCTGTCTATACTCATTACACATTAATTGTCTTTGTTTCAATTTACAGTCCAAGTAATCTGGCCTTCTCTCTGTCCAACACATGGCATTCCATCTTTCAATCTATAATTTTGAATTGTTCCCCCACTTTTCTGCTTCAAATGAAATCTCTATTTATTATGACATTATAAGACCCTGTCCTTTAAGACACAATTTAATTATATCCTTCAACATGAACTTTTTTTCTAACTTACTGCTTTCCTTCCTTGACTATTATGAATTTATATTGTATTTATTCTGTATACATTTGTAGTACAAATGATATATTTAGCATATAATATTAAGTCTTAGAGGATAGAGATTGATTCATTCTTTGTAGGTGAGCTTTCAGTGCCTGGAAAGAGGTAGAAATTTAGTAAATACTTTTTGATTAATTGAATGGTAGATGACATGTTTTTGCCATTGTGATGGCTGCTGGATTTTTATTGTTATTTTGGTTTATGGTTCCAGGCAAGTATTGCAAATGTATCAAGGAGGTCCCAGTGGTAAAATCTCCTTCACTGTAGTAAATGGACATTTTTTCCCTGAAACTCAGAGTCTGGAACTCTGAGAATTTGTCCTTGTTCACCAGGCCCAAAACACAAGAAGTAATGCTTGAATCTTGTATTTTTGATTCTCAAACAGTTCTTTTTCCACAACAGCAAGTTGCGATACTTAGTGTTCATAACATTTGAAAATCATTTGGGTGTCAGATCTTGGGTTAGAAATTTTGTGTAAAAAAGAAAACACCCATTTAAATTGTGTTGCTATAAAATAAAATATAGGTCCAAAATAAAGAAATTAAAACCTAAACAAAATAACTTTGGACTTAATCTGGAGTTGGACTCCACTCAAATCAGTTTAATTACATTTCAAAGTAATCGTTTTCTTGTCGTTTTTGGAGCTATCATATTCTGTGCATTGTACTGAATTCCTGGATTACAAAGATAAAAACAAACAAACGAATGAATGGATATACAAACAAATAATTAAATAAACTCTCTGTCTTTCATGACTGACTTTTTATTCTACTGAGTTGGAGTGAGAGCAGGAGGGAGGAATTGCAGCTTGTACACAGACAGAGACAAACAAAACTTAAACGAAGAAAATGCATATGTATATGTAGGGAAAACACTTAAGTTCTGGGAAATCAGAAAAGGCCAAATTCAGAAGGATGAATACTCTCTAAGGATTCTGAAAGGCATTTCACTGACAGTTATAGGGGGCAGGGAGAAGGAGACCTTTACTTAACTAATCTTTGAAATGGACATGAGGGGAAAGAAAGTAGCCTATGTTTTTATAATTGAAATTTTTGGTCTGCTGTGTTTTCTCAGTACTGAAAAAAAAAAGATATCTCAGCAATTTTCAAGTTGCCTCCAACATTGTATTTGCAGCGTATCCATGTCAACCTTCCATTTGAGTTTCTTGTTCATGACCTCTCATAAATTCATCACAGGCTGTCCATAGGATGTCATTCCTCCATTCCCTTATGAATCTTACTTTATAATATTAATTTCTTCAATAACAACAAGAGCAAAAAAAAAAAAAACACAGAAAAACTGACTGACATACCATTTATGAGCAAATGACTTAATAGTTCAGAATTCCCATAAAATTCTTGTGCTAAAAATACTGATAACTCTTCTGCATGATTATAGGGCAAAAAATCCAAATATTAGGGTTTTTCTAAACAGGGTATTCAGACACTAAGGGAAATAAGAAAAAAAGTGTCATGGATGGACACGAGTACTCTAGAAGCCATGCTAATAATTATATCTGGAAATAATATTCAAACGTCAAAACTAAAATGGGAATTTTCTGCTATCATGACTATTTGACAATAATATGGATTCTAAATTTATAAAATGCAGGAAAGAAAATTCAATTTTTATTGTCTTCAATGCCCCTTACTTTGCAGCTGAAGAAACTGAGGTCAAAAATGCAATAATTTTAAGATCAAATAGATCTTCGAATTTCTAAGACAAGATACTTTCTACATCACATTTCACTAATTACAAAACAGTTCAAAATGGCCTTCAACAAACTATTAGATCTTTTAAAAATATATTGGTACACCTTATATTTACTCCTTCCCTCCTACTTCCTGACAACTTTTATTCTCTCTCCATATCAGCGTTGAAAGAAAACAAACATTAACTCAATCAAATATACTCTGAAGTCCTCCTCAAACACAGAATCTCATAAAACAAACTTCACAGCAATTGGAAGATGGAATACAGCTTGATCTTAGCTTATGCTTTATATGATCCTAGAAAATTATGTGTATTGCCAATATTTGTATATCTGCTCCTATTTTCTTATTGACTTCCATTCCTGGTCCACTCTACATTTTCAATAAAAGCATTTGAGGTAGGTTACATTTTGTTCCTACTTCCAAAGAATGTTTTATGGGAAAAATGTGTCTTAGAATTCCCAGAAACAACTGATATGTCTGCATAATAAAGAAATGAATAAAGGAGGGAAGGTTCAAACTGAGAAGGTAATGAGAAGTGGAAATTGTTAATTCAACCTTAACAAGCCATATGACTTCTTAAAGCTATATGACTCAGAATCCTAAATCTTAATTCCACATGAAAACCAAGAGCTCCCCAGTTTCTGAAAGACAAGCAAAGTAGAGACATAGGACAATAGCTAGTAGGGATTATTGGTTCAAGTGCTTTTGTTTTATTATCTATTTTTTCTTTTCTTGTTTTTTTTCTTTTTCCCCCCAAATTATAAGTTTTAAGGTGTATTTGTTGACAATAAAAGAGACTATTGCTTCCCAAAATTGCTACGTTAACATGCACCTTTATTGTCACTATTTTCTCAAGCAGATTACTGCCTTTATCATCCTCTCTTTCTCCAATATCCAAAATCTCACTCTACTGACTCCTTCCCTACTGTCTGGAAATACTCTGTTACTGCTTCCAATTTCTTTATCTCACTTCTAAGCCTTCTACAATCTGGTTTCCAAAAGCAGAACTTAATTGAAACAGTTCTCTTCAAAGTTACCAATAATCTTTAAACTGCTAAACATAAGGGTGTCTTTTTAATCCTCATTCTGAGCACTCGAGGTTTTTGTCATTGCCTCAACTTTTCATGATTTCCCTCTGGGATCCCTTGAGTCAATGTTCTTTCTTCCATAAATATCTTTAGAATTCTCAAATTTCTCCAATGTTTGTCTACTACTTGTCAAATTATAAACAAAAGCAAATCTCTTAACTTTTCCAAGTATATATATATATATATATATATATATATATATATATATATATATATATATATACATATACATATATATATATGTTTTGTTTATTATCTTGGAGTTGAGACAAGAGTTACAATGATCTTGAATTATTTGTCAAAAATTTTGCATCTTAGTATAAAAAAAATGGAAATTTAGAATTCAAAGGAACCTTAATGACCATCTAATCTAACTCAAATATACATCACTATAACTAATAGTATTGATCCATAATTTCTTTCTTGTGTATATCAATGAGCATTTATTAAGAGAAATCATATTCATAACTTGTTACTGAATCAAATTTTTTACTTTTTTGTTTTATTTTTTAGTAATCTTTCAGTTGATAGGAATAAACTGTCTGTCCCATACTTAACTCATTTTAGACATACGGTAGAATAGTTTAATGTTCTATTTTTCTTTTGAAAACACTGGATATAAACTTTAGTTTTCTGTGGAGCTCCAGACTGGAGACTTAACAAGCTGAAGAGTTTAAGAAGAGAGACTAATGTACTTTATTACACTCTGACAAAGTAAGTTATTCTCAATTGTTAGTTCAAGTTGAAACTTAACTTTGGGAAAACTGGTAAATGAAAGTTGGTGAAGCTCTGAACTACTCAAATCATTCTAGAAATTAATTTGTAATTATGTCCAAAAGGCAATTAAACGGCATATACCTTTTGACTCCTAGATACCACTATTAGTTCTATATCCAAAGAAATTCAAGGAAAGAGCAATAGGAATTATATGTACAAAAACATTTATTCCAGCTCTTTTTGCATTGGAAAATAATTGAAAACTGAAGAAATGTCCATCATTTGAAGAATGGCTAAAAAAATTATATTGTATAAATTCTATGAAATGCTATTGTGCTGTAAAAAAAATGATGGAGATAGTTTCAGAAAAACCTGAGAAAATTTACTAGAACTAAAGCAAAGTGAAGTAGTACCACTAGGAGAACAATTTATAAAATAACAAGTGTGTGGTAAAGATAATTAAATGTTCCAAAGCAATTCCAATAATGGATAGAAAATGTCATCTGCAACCAAAAAAAGAACTAAAGAGACTGATGCAAATCAACATGTGCTACTTTTTTATTTCTCCCATCATTTTTCCCTTTTGTTCTGATTTTTCTCTCCCAACATAATTCACAGGGCAATGTATATTAAAAATAAACAAATTCACTAGGGAAAAAAAAGAAAATCAAATGTGAACGGTTAGTTATCCTGATCAACACAGTAACCAACCACAATTGGAAAGGGCTTATGATGGAACACAGTATCAATACACAGACAGAAAGCTCGTAGACTTGCAGTGCAGATTGAAGGATATCTTCTCTATTTCTTAATTTTTCTTGCCTTATTTCTGGAACATGGTTAAAGTGGAAATTGATCTTTCTTTACTATACATATTTGTAATGAGGCATTTTGGTTTGTTTTTTTTACTTCTTGGTTTCTGAATGTTTTGGTAAAAAGTAGCCTCTAGAAATGAAAAAACATGTCAGATATCACTGAGCTGCACAAGTCAAAATCTCCCCCTGATTCATTGGAGTGGGAGGGGAGAGAGGTCCAAAGACAGATGCAGCAGCAGCACACAGCAGGGAGCCTGCAACAAGGATCTAAACCTGGAGCAATCCTCCAGCTAGGCCCTGCTCTTCTGAAAGCAGCAAGCACTAGGCAAGGGAGCAGGAGGGGCCGGGCAATAAGACCACACTCCTGTTAGCACAAGCTAGGCTGAACTGCACTGAGGTGCTGCTAGCCTAGAGGGAGACCAGGTCTTTGGAGCAGTGATTCTATTCCCATAGCAACCACCAGTGACCACTAGCAACAAGATAACTCCATCAGGGCCAGCAACCTGAAAGACTCTGTTATCATAAAAGAAAAATAAATAAACAAATAAAAACTCCCTCCCCAAGCAGGTTAAAAAGCAAATCAGAAACAACTTGACTATAGAAAATTATATTTATAACAGGAAGGAACAAGAAATAAACTAAGAGGACAGTTGGGTCAAAATGGCTACATATAAAGTGTCAGAGAAAAATGTAATTTGTTCTCAGTACCAAAAAGAATTCCAGAATTCCGGGGACAGCTTTAAAAGAAGGTTTAAATAAATAAATAAATAAATAAATAAATATATGTGTGTGTGTGTATATATATATATAGATATAGATATAGATATAGATATAGATATAGATATAGATATGTGTGTGTGTGTGTATATATATGTATATGTATATGTATATATGTATATATATGTATATGTATATGTATATATATGTATATGTGTATATATATATACATATATATATATATATATATAAATATATATAAAGAGAGAGAGAGAGAGAGTAGTAAAAGAAAAATTAGGAAAAGAAATGAGAGTAAGGCAAGAGAGTCATGAAAAAAAAAGTCAATAGCATAGGAAAAGTTATACAAAAATTTACCAAGGAAAATAATTCCCTAAAAAAGAGAGAAATGGCCAATTGGGAAAATAAACACAAAAGCCAAAAAAAAATCAGAATTGAGCAAGTGAAAGTTATCAGACATCAAGATACAATAAAAGAAAAAAAAAAAAAAAGAAAGTAGAAAGAAACATAGAAGAAAATGTGGAATTTTTTCATTGGAAATAGTAACTGATCTATAAAATAGATCCAGACGAAATAATATAAAAAAATTTAGACTACCTGAAAGCCATGACCAAAAAAAATTATTTCTGGAAAACATCTTTTAAGAAATCATCAGAGAAAACTGTCCTGATGTATTAGAACCAAAGGATAAATAGAAATTAAATGAATACACCAACCACCACCCGAAAGAGATAAAAGAAAACTCCTAGAACATTATAATAAAAAAGAGATCAAGGAGAAACTACTATAAGCAGCCATAAAGAAGCAATTCTAATACCATGGAGCCACAATAGATGGTGAAAAAAGCTTTTGATGAAATATAGTACCCATTTCTATTTAAAAATACTAGCTAGCATAGGAAGAAATGAAATTTTCTTTAAAGTGATAAGTAGTATCTTTCTAAAACCACCAGCCAGCATTATCTGTAATGGGGATAAGTTAGAAGTATGCCCAACAAGATCAGAAATGAAACAAGAAAGCCCATTATCATTACTATTAATTAATATTGTATTAGAAATGTTAGCTTTAGCAATCAGAAAATCAAAAGAAAATTAAGGAATTAGGATAGGAAATGAGGAAACAAAATTATCTTTATTTGCCCATGATATGATGATGTACAAGAAGCAACTAAAATACTAGGAAAAAAATAACAACTTTAGCAAAGTTGGAATATATAAATAAAACTCACATAGATTATCAACATTTCATTATATAACCAACAAAGCCCAGCAGCAAGAGATTGAACAAGAAATTGTATTCAAAATAATTTTAGGTAATATAAAATATTTGGAAGTCTATCTGCCAAAGAAAACTCAGGAACCATATGAACACAATTACGAACCATTTTTTCATATAAATAGTCAGATCTAAACAATTGGATTTTCAATTGCCCATGGGTAGACTGAGACAATATATTAAAAATAACAATTTTGCCTAAATTAATCTATTCAGTGCAATGTCAATTAAACTTTCAAAAACTATTTTATAGATGTAAAAAAGTAACAAAATTTATCTGAAACTAAAAAAGCTTAAAGAGGGGGCAGCTAATCGGTGTAGTAGATAGAGCACCAGCCCTGAAGTCAAGAGATCCTGAGCTCAAATCTGGTCTTGGACATTTAACACTTCCTAGCTGTGTGACCCTGAGCAAGTCACTTGACCCCAATTGCCTCAGCAAAAAAAAAAAAAAAAAAAAAAAGTTAAAAAAAAACACACACACACATATGACAATCAACTTTTTTAAAAAATGAAAATATTATAAAGTGGTGGTTACCAAAACAATCTAGTACTAGACAAGAAATATAGTGATGAAGCAATAAAATAGATTAGATACAAGTTGCATTATACTAAATGACCAGTTATCTAATATCTGACATCCAAAGATACACACCTTTGGAACAAAAACTCATTATGTGACAAAAGCTTCTGGGAAAACTGGAAAACAGAATGGCAGAAAAGAGATGTAGACCAACAAACATCTCACACTATATACTAAGATAAGATCAAAATGGGTATGTCATTTGTACATAAATGGTAATACCATAAGAAAGGAGAGCATGCAATTGTTTATAATTTCTCTGATTAAAAGTGATTTAGAGTACTTCTTCATATAACTGTAGATAGTTTTTATTTTTTCACCTGAAAATTGCCTATTGATATACTTTGAATATTTATCAATTAAGAAATAGCATATTTTTATAAATTTGACTCAGTCCTATATCTATTTGAAAAATGAGGCCTTTATCAGAGATACTTGTTGCCAATCACCCCCCCTCATTTTTCTACTTTCCTTATAATGTGGGTTGGATTGATTTGTTTGTGCAAAAACTTTTTAATTTTATATAATAAAAATTATTTTTTTATGAGAGAAATGCAAATTAAAGCAACTTTCAGGTACCATCTTACATCTATCATAGTGACTTTTGTGACAAAAAACAAAATGTTGGATATATGAAGGAATATTGTTAAATTGCAACACTAATGCATTGTTGGTGGAGTTGTGAACTGAAACAACTTTTCTGGAGAGATATTTTGAACTCTCCCCAAAGGGCCAAAAACTATCTTTACCTTGTAATACATTGTGATAATGTCTAAGATATCCCCCCAAAAAGTAGGAAGAACCCACTTGTACAAAAATAGTTATAGAAGCTCTTTTTGTGGTGGCTAAGAATTAGAAATTGAAGGGATATCCATCAATTGGGAAATGGCTAAACAAAATTTAGTATACAATTACAATGGAATATTGTGTTATAAGAAATGATAAGCAAAACCTCAAAAGACTTAGATGAATTGAATAGTAAAGTGAATAGAACCAGGAAAACAATGTACTTAATAACAACAATATTGTTTGATGAAGAACAGTGAATAATAGCTAAAAATTATTCATTTATTCAAGAAAATCCCAAAGAATTAATGATGAAGTATACTGTCCTCCTCCAGAAATAACTCATATTATTTGAATACAAACTGAAACTTGATTGTTTTCACTTTCTCACTTCTTGTACGAAATTATTAATATGGAGATGTTTTACATAATTGCCCATGTGTAACCTATATCTGATCGCTTATCATCTCCGAAAGGAAGAAGGGGACAGAGACATAGAATTAAGAACACAAAACTTTAAATAAAAATGTAAAAAAAAAATTGAAAAGAATGAACAAGATGAAATATTTTCATTCCAATCTGCCAAAAGAACCCTGCTGCTCTCCCTCTTATTTTAGAACCATTTACATGATTTCCCCAGAAGATATTTGTTCATTAAAGTGATGAATGCTTGACTCAGATAAAAATGACAATGTTACAATATATGTGCATTTAACCATGTATCCAAATGGTCAATTGGAAAAGTAATTTTAGCCTAAGGAAAAAGAATCATGTTAAGGATTCATTTGTATGCATACACTTTGTTATTGGGTATTTGGAAGGAAATTGAAATTTAATTTCATTAAAATGTCTTAGCCTTCTCTTGTTTTAAACATGATACTAGCATCTAGAGAAATGATTAATTTTAAGGGGTTCAGGAAATTGAACTCCCAGTTATTATTCACCTACAAACTTTCAAAGTATTGTGGTACATAGAAACAATAAAATATATTGTTAAATTAGATTTCAGGATTTTGGTCGGAAATACTCACTTTGTATTAGTGCTGTAATAGAAAATACATTTTTAAAGGGAAAACTATGTCCCCTCCAGTTTTTTTTTAATCCATTTACTAATAAAATCAATATATTGGAGATAAGCTACATAAGGGAACTTGAATATCAAGGTATAATAATAAATGGCTGATTCTATCATCAAAACATCTACTTAAGACAGCTTTGGGGAAATGTCTCACTTTAAAAAAAATTCTCACATGGGAAATTCATCACTTAAAATTGTTTGCTCAATTATTTTATGCAAATGTCTAAAAGTTCAAAGAAATCAAGGTTACTTAGTTGATTGAATTGAATTTCAGAAATTGAAGTAGTTGATTGACTTGAAATCAGAAGATGTAGGCCTGGGTAATGGTTCTTCCGTTTAGCTTTGTGTTATTAAGCAAAAATAATTTCTTTACTCAGAAGTCCCTTTTCTCATCTGTATCACAATTTGATGGAATTGGATGATATTTAAGGTCCCATACTCCAAATATTTTAGCTTATGATTTTTTTTCCTCTGATAATGTTAATTCTAGGAAATACTCAATTTATACTCAGTTTTTTTCTCTGTTCTCATAAATTTAAGGATTTTTTTTTTTTAGTTCCCATTAAGGGAGATAGAAAAAAAAAAATGCTTGTTTGATCATCCTGTGTGACAATTTTCCTTGTTCATCAGTGTGGTCACAGAGGTTATTCCTATTTTTGTCAGATTTTTTTTAAAGGAGTAATTCCTCCTGACAATGAGAAGTTACCAGTGAAGCACTCTGGATATCCAACAATTATCCCTTCCATAAACCATGTGACAAACTTGTCACATATTATAACTTTATTATAACAAGTTTGTCACATCATTATAATATATTTCTAAAATTTATTCTCAATTTTATATATGTCGCAGCTAAATTGGGAAGATATTTTGAGTGTTAAATTAATAAAACATATGATAGTATGGATTAAGAATGATTAAGTTACTGAGTATCTTGCAGAATTACCAAAGGATGATATAATAAAGGAAATTGTGTAAGTAAGAGGAGATTTGGGGACAGAAAACATTTAAAATACTTTTGGATTAAAATTAGACTCTCTCTGGGGAAGAAACAGCAAGGATAACCAGGATTTATACAACACCAAATCTAAGTTGACATTGCCTTCACTAAGATTACAAGGGTCATTTTCCCCAAAAAACATAAAGTGGTTTTGAACAGTTTTACCAATTGGCAAACACTGAATTTCTTTCCTAAAATATGATTTCTTGCCCATTTCCTTTCTTGCACATTTCCTTATTTGTGTTATGTCTGAATATATTTGTTTAATAAAATACATAAAAACAAAAACTATCCTCTTCTCTCTTTCTCCTTCTCTCTCTTTCTTCCTCTTTTCTCTCCCTCCCTCTCTCTTTCTTTCTCTCCTCTCTCTCTCCTTTCTCTATCTCTCTCTTTCTTTTTCTCTCTCTCTCTCTCTTTCTCTTCATCTCTGCCTCACTATTTCTCTATCTCTCTGTCTCTCTCTCACTATCTCGGTGTATCTCTCTGTGTGTGTCCCTCTGTCTCTGTCTTTGTCTCCCTTTCTCTGTATCTCTCTTTCTCTTCTCTCTCTCTCCTTTCTCTATTTCTCTCTCTCTCTTTTTCTCTTCATTCTGCCTCACTACTTCTCTATCTTTCTGTCTTTCTCTCACTATCTTGGTATATCTCTGTGTGTGTGTGTCCCTCTGTCTCTGTCTTTGCTCCTCTCTCTCTCTCTCTCTCTCTCTCTCTCTCTCTCTCTCTCTCTCTCTCTCTCTCTCTCTCTCTTTCTCTTCATCTCTGCCTCACTATTTCTATATATCTCTGTCTCTCTCACTATCTAGGTGTATCTCTATGTGTGTGTCCCTCTGTCTCTGTCTTTGTCTCCCTTTCTCTCCCTCTCTCTCTCTCTCTCTCTCTCTCTCTCTCTCTCTCTCTCTCTCTCTCTCTGTCCTCTGTCTCTCTCTCTTTGTCTCCCTTTCTCTCTCTCTCTGTCTCCCTCTGTCTTTCTCTGTTTCTCTGTCTCTATCTCTGTCTCTCTCTTTCTCTGTGTCTCTCTGTCTCTATCTTTCTCTCTGTCCTCTGTCTCTCTGTCTTTGTCTCCCTTTCTCTCTCTTTCATTCTCTCTCTGTCTCTCTCTGTCTTTCTCTGTTTCTCTGTCTGTCTCTATCTCTGTCTCTGTCTCTGTCTCTCTCTCTCTCTCTCTCTCTCTCTCTCTCTCTCTCTCTTTCTGTCTCTCTGTCTCTATCTTTCTGTCTGTCCTCTGTCTCTCTGTCTCTATCTCTTTCTCTCTGTCTCTCTGTCTCTCTGTCTTTCTCTCTCTGTCTCTCTCTGTCTCTCTCTGTCTGTCTCTGTCTCTGTCTCTCTCTCTCTCTCTCTCTCTCTCTCTCTCTCTCTCTCTCTCTCTCTCTGTCTCTCTGTCTCTATCTTTCTTTCTGTCCTCTGTCTCTCTGTCTTTGTCTCCCTCTCTCTCTCTTTCTCTTTCATTCTCTCTCTGTCTCTCTCTGTCTCCTTGTCTTTGTTTCTCTTTATCACTCTGTGTCTTGCTCTCTGCATCCCTCTGTCTCTGTCTGTCTCTCTGCGTCTGTCTGTCTCTCTGCGTCTGTCTTTGTCTCTGTCTGTGTCTCTGTCTCTCTGTTTCTCATTATCATTATGTACATTGCTACATCCATGATGGACTTTTATCCTTCAGCTTCATATTAAATCTCAGTGTCAGAAAGTGTCTGTGAAAATAGAATATATCCTTTTGTTTTCTTATACTCATTACTAAAGAATGGAAACACTCAAATACTTAAAAGAAGTTGTGACCTCACTGGTCTGAACATTCCTCTAACCAAGTAGATAGAGTACAGCCAATTTGTACGTCAGCCATTTTTTTATGACTCTTATTCCCATCTTCCCAAAAATTCACCATAGGGAGCTCAGCCAAAGTGCTGATAGTCCTCCATTTTTCCAATACCATGAAGCTTCCAAAAGGACCTTCCATGAACTTTCCTATAATGTTTCATTCTCATCAAATCACTCTACGTCCTTCTATCCTTCTATTCCTTGGTAACATCCTTTACTCATTTTCTTCTTTGAAATTCAACATTTGCAGTACCCCCATGCATGTCTGTTGCTTAAAGGAAGTCTTAATGCATTTACAAATGAGCTAATTTAAGACTTGTAGGATTAAAAACATGTTTATGATGGACAGAAATGGTTCCTTTAAATTGAGGATGTTTCAAATGTAGCAATATATGTTATTTATTGGCTTTTATTAACAATAAATGTTATTTATACTATAGGATGTACCAGCTGTCATTTTCTTCTATAAATCCTGCTAATGAGAAAAATCACAGAGTGTTATAGGTGCAACCTGCTAGTGGCTGCTGGATGTTATGGGAGCCTCCTACTAGTGGCTGCTGAGGATCTAATTATGACCAGCAGAATGGATCCCTTCATGTGAAAGGATGGTAATGACAGAAGGAGACTGAGAGGCAGGTGCATTTTCTGACCTCTCTCCTCTTCCCTCTTGTCTCTCTGAGTCAGTAAAGGCTGATTTTTAATTCCTTCAAGTGAGTTATAATTCACAGCTGTGGGGACTTTCTGGAGAACTGGCCCACCCCTTCACACTTAGACATGGTCCTTAACAACAGAGAAGCTAACATCAAATTAAATTGCAAGTTAAAGAAATATGCCTGATACTATGATTTTAGGATGGTCTTAATAAGCAAGGACCAATCCTAGAGGAAATAAAACTGGGTTCATAGTGTATTCCTGGGAGAGCTGCTTATACTCTGGTCAATAGCCCCAAGACAAATGATTCTCTAAGTTTCAGATTAACATTCACATAGCTCCTTCATTGGAAGTTTGCTATATTGATTAAATCACAAGTCTGATTTCACTTTCATGCCTTTATGGGGAGAGGTTATAAATGGGAGAATTTTTAGAAAGGACAGCTGGGAAAGTAAACATCAGGATCAAGGAGTATCAATTAAAGGAACTGGAAATATTTAATGTAGAGAAGAAACTACTCAGGGAAATGTGATATACCTGAAGAATGGTCATGTGGAAAAGGAAATAGGCATGCTCTGATATGAAGGACCCACATGTGCAAAAATGTTTGTGACAACTCTCTGGGTAGTGGCAAGAAACTGGAAACTGAGTGGATACCCATCAGCTGGAGATGGCTGAATAAATTATGGGATATGAATGCTATGGAATATTATTGTTCTGTAAGAAACTATCAGCAGGAAGAATTCTGAGAGGCCTGGGGAGACTTACATTAGCTGATGCTAAGTGAAGTGAGCAGAACCAGGAGATCAGTGTAGATAGCATCAGCAAGATTATACAATGATCAATTCTGATGGACAGTGAAGTGATTCAGGGCAGTTCCAGTGGTATTGTGATGAAGAGAGCCATCTACACCCAGAGAGAGAATAGAGGGAACTGAATGTGAATCACCATATTGCATTTTCACTCTTTTTGTTGATTTATGTTGTTTTGTTGTTGTTTGTTGTGTATTGTTTTCTTTCTATTTTTTCATTTGATCTGCTTTTTCTTGTGCAGCATGATATTTGTGGAAATATGTATAGAGGAACTGTACATGTTTAACATATAGTGAATCACTTGTTGTCAATGAGAGGGGGTGAGGGAAGGATTTTTAATTCTTTCAAGAGAGCCTTGTGAGATAGACACCAATTTATTATCACCCTTTGGGGTTTCAATTGGTGCTGATTTGCTTTTATTGTCCTCAGGATTATGACAGTTCCTTCAATCTATTTTCAAATGACATGGGCACAAGACCCTTCTCCACTGCTATCCTGGATACTCTTCAGATTATCCCTATGCTTCCTAACATTTATCTGAAATTGATATATTATGCAAGATGAAATCAACTTATAGCAAAATATAATGGTAAACTACATCCCTATTCCAGAAAAAATATTCCTTTATAAGTGTAGCATTAAACCAAAATTTCTGGGTGCCATGTTACACTAACTCATATTAAAATTGAAATTCATTAAAACTAACATATCATCTTCAAAACTATGATCTCGCTATCTCTCCAATTCTGCATAAGTGAATAAGTAAAATATATCCATAATAACCTTTAATTTTAGTAATCCTATTTAAAAAGGAAGTTATTCTCACATGACTTGTTCCATATAATTATTTATTTATATAAAATTATCTCTCCTACTTCTCTCCACTGAACTATATATTAAAATATAAATTAAATCTTTATTATATGTCAACACTAAGCAGAACTGCCGTATTGGTTATGTTCAAAAATGTATGTCATTATTTATTTCAAGTCTCTTGCCCCTCTATTAGAAGATGGGTTAAATGTTCAATATTTAATTGTATGTACTCATAATTTTCCATTGTGTTGATTATCCTTCTAAAGACATTCAAAGTTGTTTTTCTTTTTAGTATTGGAATTATATATATTATTCCAGGTCTGATTACTGAAGGATGCTTCAACTCATAGAGATCTCCCCCATTTCCTCATATACTGTCCAATTATTCCATCATTTCTTAGGATACTATTACATTCATATAAGATAGTTTGTTTAACCATTACCCAATAGATGGACACAATATGTTTCCAGTTTGGGAGTACTGTGAAAAGAATTGCTCCCAAAAAATTTGTACATGGAATTTCTTTTTCTTTCTTTATTCTTGTTTAGGTATAGCTGGAGGGAAAGGTGAAAGAGCATGCATGTCTAGTAATTTAAGTACTAGTACCAAAAATGCTATGCTGAACAACTGCAAAATTTTCCAGCTCAACAATGTAGTTTGTTTTCCTGTTGTCCCTTTAATATTTCTCTTATATCAACTGTGACATCTTTGCCAATCTGTTGGGCAAGTGTTGTTGCATTTCTTTATTTGTAATTTGAAATATTTTTATGGATGTTGATAACTTAAATTTATTTCTTGCAAAATTGCCTATATATGTATATTTATAAATAGATATATTTATTATCTATACATACATACATTTATTTATGGAGAATAACACTTAGCTTTTTGAATCATTTCATTTGAATCAATTCATTATATATCTTTGTATATGAGACTTTTATAAAAGAAAATTACTCCAACTGATTTTCCCCACTTAACTGTTTGCTTTCTAACTTTAGTTGAACTATTTTCTTTGTACAATTTTTTAAAATTTTAAATGGTGAAAATTACCCATTTTATATTCTGAAATTCTCTGTCACTTATTTAGTCATAAAATTTTCCCCTATCCATAAATATGAAAGTTAATTTCACCCTTGTTTTTTTAATACCCTGTGATACTTTTACGTCTATCATGTACATATTTATAATTTATCTTGGCATATAATATGTGTGAGATGTTGATGACCTCTTCTTTCTTTCTTTCTTCATAATACGTTTTGTTATTTCTTAGTCTCTCATAGCTTCACTGGCTTTCTCTTGCCCAATTCTAATTTTCAAATAGTCATTTTCATCTTGAAGGTTCTGTATCTCCTTTTTTATTTATTTATTTTTTTATATAATCTTGTTTTTCCTTGGATTTTTTTTTTTTAATTTTTCCTCAATGAATCTTTTCTTTTTTGAGTTCTTCTCTCCAACGAGTAGGAAATGTCACATTACTTTTTGAGGTGAAAGCCTTTTTTACTTCAGTGTCCTCCTCTGAAAATGGACCCCAGTCTTCCCTGTTAACAGAGTTTCTATGGCAGGGTTCTTTCTTCTTGGCTTCATGTTTTTTAATAAGAGGTATTAGTGTAAACCTTTCCAATCCTGGAGGGGAAATGCTGTCTCTGGCTTCACTTCAGCATTTCCCTCTGACTTGGAACCCTAAATTAAGCCCCTCCAGCAAGTGCTTGCAATGTCCTTACCCCCCTGCTTCTGTACTTCTGCTGTGCTGGTTCTCACTCTCCCAGATCCCTGCAGCACAGCTGGGCCTGGCGAATCCAATCAGCCTTTCCTCAGTCAGACCTCAATCAGAGCCCTGACTCTGTGAGCTGTCCAGGAGCTGAAAGTTTCTGCAGTTCCTCCTGAGACTTCAGCCAAACCCAGCTCACAGGGAGCTTTCCACTTAGTGTTTGTGTGGAGCTTCACATGGATTAATCTTCAGATCTTCTCGGATTGTACCTTGAGGACCCCTTTCTGCCCCAAGTCTTCTTGTTTATTCACCAGTCTATGTTTGCCCTGAGGTGCAAATTTGTTATTTTTTGTGGTGGAAATTAGGAAAATTTGAAATTTAGTAACATTCCACTATCCAGAATTTCCCATTATCTGTTCTTGATGAAACCATAGTATTTTTGTGATCATTGCACCCCTTTCTAGATGGTCCTCAAATGTCTTTAATTATTCTACAATAACTTCAATAATCAAAGTCAAGCTCACTGGCACGTAGTGTGCCAACTTGCTGTATTCTCTCTCTCTCTCTTTTTTTTTTACCATTACATTTTGCTTTTTTCCAGGCTTGTGATATTTTTCATGCTTTATATGATCTTTCAAATATTAGTAATAATAGCCCAGCAATCACATTGGCTGATTCTTTCAATGCGTTAGGATATAATTCCTTTGTGCCAGGTTCCTTGAATTTTCTGAAAGAAAAGTAGGTACTCTTTTACTATTTACTATTTCCTTATTTTTCTTGGGCATCAAGTACTATTTAGTTAATTTCTCATTTTATTTCCAGGAAAGAATATTCTTCTTTGCAAAGAAAACAGAAGAAAAAATACATACTCATGCATACAGATAGCTCTCTCTCTCTCTCTTTCTCTCTCTCTCTCTCTCTCTCTCTCTCTCTCTCTCTCTCTCTCTCTCTCTCTCTCTCTCTTTGTATTTGTGTTTTTATATGTGTGTGTGTGAACAAACCTTGATTAAGTGCTTTCTATAGATCAGACTTCATATTTAAGTACTAGGAATAAAAAGTAAGAGTAAAAATAATCAGCCCAGACTCCACAGGAATCTTAGAATTTCGATTCAGAAACACAAAGACAGGATGGAGACAAACAGAGACTAAGAAAGCTCAATACTGACATAAAATATACAAAAGTATGATGTATATGTATGTATATGTAAATGTATGATGACTTGTGATATGTCTTATGCAATACTACTTGTCAGCTATGTCATAGTGAGGATTAGAGTATGATTTAGACTAGATACCCCTCAAAGAACCTTCCAATTCTCATGATTTTTATGATTCTGTTACATATAGATGTGTGTATATCTGTGTGTATGTATAAGTGTGCCTTGTTTGTGTATGTGTATATATATATATATATATATACATATATATATATAGTTATATGTATACACATAAACACACACACACACAAACACAAACACATACATATATACTGTTAGCCATGAGAACTAATCCCAAAATCCGAAATAGTTTTAGGAAGAACTTTCTTAGGTTGTTTAATAGAAAAAGAGAAATGAAAAAGTATAATTCCTTCTATGAGTCTTTGTGAGATTACACTATATAGATTTAATTTCCCTAATTGACCTCAAATGAACAGGTAGTAATCTTGAAGAGAAAGTTTGTGATGTAAATCAGCTGGTAAATCGGTCTAATTTGGGTGGACTCAAAATATGTGCTGAATGAAATTTAAGCATTATTTACAAACATGTGGTTTCCCTGAAGCATCTCCATGTCAGCCTGATGTCCACAATAAACTTTGGCTTAGACAATTTTCTAGAAATATAGGGCTAGGTTCAAACAATTAATGAATGGCAATCCACAATATGCATATATTTTTAGACACAGTATATTCATATTTCTAAATACATATACACATATATGTATATATATATATATATATACATATATATATATATATATATATACATATATATGTATATATGTATATACTTCCACCCTAAGGGTGGAGAAACATTCTTTATGTCTATATATGATGTATTTTGGTTTAATCTAATTGTTTTATTGAGTCACTATAACTCTATGTTATCATGACTGAATGGTGTTATCAGATCTCCACTAGAATGTTAAACAAGATTCCTCTTTCATTTTATGATATTTTCATTCAAATGCATTCTGGGGTACCTGGGATCAGAAGGAAAATTAAGTTAAATTGCATGAAACTGGGGGGTTGCAGAAAATAAGGATGTTCGAAGCAATTATGGTTGTCAGCACTTCAAAACAACTATTTAGAAAATAGAAGAGACCTTGGGCGCTAGTTCATCTGGATGCTAATGGATATGGTGGTTGAGAAAGGGAATTACTGTGTGCTCAGGAGATAATTAAGGCACAGTTGTTAAATGCCACATCTGTTGTTAATAAAGCATATGGTATTGAGATTTAATCTTGCACAGATCTGGTGCCTATTTCCAATACCTAGTTGAAGGACAACTTTGAATGGCTTGGTCCTTTAAGAGTTTCAGGGGATTTAGAATCCATAGCCAGATTTCAAAATGGATGGAGAGTCAGAAATCCCTTGGGAAGAAGTTTTAATTCAGATTACCATGATGGTCATAAAATCTATTTTAGTACCTGGATTTTACAAATATAGTTAATTTTAACTGACCTACAAAGAAATAGTATAAGCCAAGGAAGGTAGTAGGAGACTGAAAGAGACTGAATCCCATTTTGCTTCATAATTTTAAAAAGCTTACTCTAAAATTAGGAAATTTATAATTTAACATTTTGTGGAAACACTATGTGGTCTATAATGTTTATTGAGAACTAACATAAATTTATATAAATAAATTTATGTGATCAGGAAATTAATTTTCTTCTGATGACACATTTCTTTTTTATTAATTTTTATAATTATAAAATTTTTTGACAGTATATATGCATGAGTAATTTTTATTACATTATCCCTTGTATTAATTTTTCCAAATTTTCCCCTCCTTCCCTCTACTCCCTCCCCTAGATGACAGGCAATCCCATACATTTTACATGTGTTACAGTATAACCTAGATACAATATATGTGTGTAAATCAAATTTTCTTGTTGCACGGTAAGAACTGGATTCCAAAGGTGTAAATAACCTGGGTAGATAGACAGCAGTGCTAACAATTTACATTCACTCCCCAGTGTTCCTTCTCTGGGTGTAGTTGTTTCTGTCCATCTGGAAGTGAGTTGGATCTTCTCTATGTTGAAGATATCCACTTCCATCAGAATACATCCTCATACAGTATTGTTGTTGAAGTGTACAGTGATCTTCTGGTTCTGCTCATTTCACTCAGCATCAGTTGATGTCAGTCTCTCCAGGCCTCTCTGTATTCCTCCTGCTGGTCATTTCTTACAGAGCAATAATATTCCATAACCTTCATATACCATAATTTACCCAGCCATTCTCCAATGGATGGACTTCCATTTATCTTCCAGTTTCTAGCCACTACGAAAAGAGCTACCACAAACATTTTGGCACATACAAGTCTCTTTCCCCTCTTTAGTATTTCTTTGGGATATAAGCCCAGTAGTAGTGCTGCTGGATCAAAGGGTATGCACAGTTTGATAACTTTTTGGGCATAGTTCCCAATTGCTTTCCAGAATGGCCAGATTCTTTCACAACTCCACCAACAATGCATCAGTGTCCCAGTTTTCCCACATCCCCTCCAACATTCGTCATTATTTGTTCCTGTCATTTTAGCCAATCTGACAGATGTGTAGTGGTATCTCAGAGTTGTCTTAATTTGCATTTCTCTGATCAGTAGTGATTTGGAACACTCTTTCATGTGAGTGGATATAGTTTCAATTTCATCATGATGGCACATTTCTAAGATTTATCAGTTATTGTTTCACTCAATTCCTGTTTAAGGATTCTCTTTTCATAAACAAGAATTTGTTTTGACTCATAATTTTTGGTTGAAATCCTAACATTTTTTCAAGATAGGAAATTGCTTTTGCCCAAAGCCTTGAATGTGTTGTTGTTTTTTGTTGTTATTTTCACTGTTATTTCCAGCTAGCATTTATGTAATAATTTATGTTTTGCAAAGTACCTTTCAAACTGTGTGTCATTTGAGTCTTATAACAACCCTGAAAGGTAGAAATTCCAATAAATCCCATTTTACAGATGAGGATTGACTTGTCCAGGATCATACAATTTAAGCAAGTATCTGAGGCCAGATTTCAATTGAGGTCTTCCTGAACTGCAGCTCAATGCTTTGTCCACTCCATCAACACATATTTATAAAAGTCCTGCCACATTCTAGGAATTGTGCTACTCGAGATAGCAAAGATCAGAAAGTAAAACAAAACAAAAATTTAAAAAAAAAACCTTAACCCCTTCCTTTCAGGGCTAACATTCACTCTGGGAAAATAACCTGAATGCAGATAAATAAGCAAGAACATTTTTGGAGTGAGAGCATTTGAAGCTGGGAGTATTAGGGCAGGTGTGATGGAAGAGGTGTCCCTTGGGTTTTTTGTACTTAGCACAGTGCCTGGCACATGGACTCTTAATCAATGTTTATTGACTGATGGGCTGAGTTGAGACTTGATGAAGTTTAAGGCTCTATGAAGCAGAGGTGAGGCAGATGTAGAATACTGAGCATCAGAAACAATAAGTTATGACTATAATAGTCCTTAGAAGGGCATCTAAGAGCAAAGGAAAAAACAAGAAAAAGAACTTTCCCTGCTCCCTTTCCTAGATTCGTTCATAGGAGAGTTGTTTTTCTGGAACTAACAGTCTCCATGGTTACTGGTTCTGCACATTTTTGAGAGTAAAGACTTGTGGGAATTCCACCGAGTTAGACACCATGGTTCGGTAAGTAAGGGGATCAGCCCTCTGAGGTCACACTGCCGAAATGGAAACCTTGAACGAGGTACATGGCACCAAATGCTATGGCAAATAAATTTCATAGAGCTCTGTTTACATTTATGATCATTCCCCGGCCTATTGTGAGTTAGCTCAATTGGTGCAGTGCGAGTTTGACCCCTGAGTATGTCAGAACGCTTGTTCTGTTCCACTGTTCAGTGGTTGTTTAGGCCACAGACTTCATGCCTAAATTTGCCAGCTGTCAAAGTAAATGCTTGATCTTCGTTACACAGGGAATTGGGTGACAGAACTTGGTTGGATCAGCATTGTCACACAGCTGAAAAAAAACGACTCAAACAAAGGCTCTCCTGAGAATGGATCAAGTTTTATAAATGAACATTATCATAAAGGGAAGAAACCAGAGCAATGAAGGAACACTGAGAAAAATCAGGCAATCTCGTTACTGTTTAAAAATAATAGTTCAACTGGGAAGTGAATGTAAACTGTTAGCACTACTGTCTATCTACCCAGGTTACTTATACCTTCAGAATCTTATACTTAATGTGCAACAAGAAAATGGTATTTACACACATATATTGTATCTAGGTTATATTGTAACACATGTAAAATGTATGGGATTGCCTGTCATCGGGGGGAAGGAGTGGAGGGAGGGGGGATAATTTGGAAAAATGAATACAAGGGATAATGTTATAAAAAATTACTCATGCATATTTACTGTCAAAAATTATAAATAAAAAATAATAAAAATAATAGTTCAGAGAAACCCTACAAAGACAATAAATTCCAGTTAACTTTCCTTGTGGAAAAAAGTGACATTCACTGTTTTCAAAATTTCTCCTTCAAATAGGATCATGTGACAGAGGTCGAATCTCACATCCCCATTTTAGAATAAGAAATCTGAAGCCCCCTGAAAAAAATGATGTGATTTGCTAAAACATCACAGAAGTAGTGAACATCCTAGGTGATATTTGAACCCATATCCTTTGCCTCCGTAGCCTCTTCTAACTGTTCTTTGTAAATTTAATGAAACAGATGGCCCTTTATTCAAATGCTAAGTGTTTCAAGAGGGAAATATGCCTTAATTTTTGAAGAAAATATGATTCATTTTTATATTTTAATTAAGTCATCTATGTAAGCAGACTGCATAAGTAAATATCACTTCCATGTTATGTTTTTATATGTCTCTTTTTTGCAGCACAGCCATAAGAGCATCAACATTTTGGCTAATCTTTTTAAGAAAATAATTAGCAATATAGTGACTTTTTTCAATTTTTTTTAGTTTGGAATCTTGCAGCCAATTCAATAAGGGTTCAATAACTGACACTTTCTGCTTTATAGAGATAGGCTACTTCCACCAGCACTGAAAGAGGGAGATTGTCCATCACCCTTAGAGACATTTATATACAGGAAATAGAGCATGGATGTAATCCTCTGGAGTGTTGGTATTTTGTTTGAGAAGATTTGCTCCATGCTCTGTTTAACACATCCTAAAAGTCAGTTATTTTAATTCAAGAGATTTGTGTCTCATATTTTTCTCCCTATTAAGATTTAGCCAATTTAATTCCAAAGATTTGTTCTGCCTCTGTTTCCTTTTTTCCCCTTCACGTCTGAGATTACATAGTTATAGTTTAACACAATTTTGCCTTACTTGGGAACACCCATGAACAAGACTATTTAACCCTAATTTAAAAGGCTAATTGCTAGATATCTTTACCTTGTCTATTTTATCATTCACAAGAGGATACAGATAAAAAGAAAAGCAGGAATGTTATGGTTTTAAAAATCATTTTATTTCATTAAATATTTAAAATTACAGGAGAAAAATTTAACAATATTTTCTTCTGTTTCAATTTTTCTCCTTCATACTTCTATTCATATCTCTTAGAGAAGGCAAGGAGCTTAATATTTATTATACATTCAAAAGCATGCAAGACAAATATTCATATTGACCATGTTGTGAAAGAAAACACACACAAAATAAAAGAATAAAAATAAAGTGAAAAAGGATGCTTCCTCTATATTCAAAGCCCAATTATCTCTCTGGTGAATGTTATCCATCTTTTATTATGGATTCTTGGGAATTATTATGGATCATTTTCTTAATCAGAGAAACTAAGTCTTTGACAGTTTTTACAATATTGCTGTTATCAAGCACGATGTCTTCCTGAAGCTAAAAGCTTTACTTTGCACAAGTTTACATAAATCTCTTCAGATTATTCTGAAACCCACTCCAATTGTCATTTCTTAGAGCACAATAGTATTCCATCACAATCATAATCACCACAACCTTTTTAGCCATTCCCCAAAAGATGGGGAATATAATTTAAAAGGAGCTGCTATACATATTTTTGCATAAATAGATCTTTTTTTCCCTTTTTGACACACAGACTTGGGTCTATGTATCAAAGGGTTGGGGTAAAAGGGTATGTATGGGCTTATAGCTCTTTGGACAGTATTCCATGTTGTCCTGCAGAATGATTGAGCCACTCACAATTCCACCAATAGTGCAACCCCTCCAATATTTGTCAATTTCCTTTTCTGTCATTTTAACCAACCTGATAGGTATAAGGTGATACCTTAGATTTGTTTTAAATTGCATTGCTATAATCAATAATGATTTAAAATAGTTTATATAACTATAGATAGATAGCTTTGGTTTCTTCTACTGCAAACTACCTGGTCATATGCTTTGACCATTTATGAATTGAAGAATGACTCATGTTTTCAGAAATTTGACTTAGTTTTCTACATATTTAAGAAATTAGACATTTATCAGATAAATTTACCATAAATATTTCTTCATTTTTCTGATTTTCTTCTAATCTTGATTGCATTAGGTTTTGTTTCTGCAAGATCTTTTTTAATTTGACGTAGCCTAAGTTAACTATTTTAGAAACTTAAATGCTCTTTAACTCTTTTTGACCACTAATTCTTCTCTTATCAATGGATCTAAAAGGTAACTTTTTCATTACCACCTTATTTGCTTATATTATTCCTTTTTATATCCAAATCATGCACCTATTTTAAACCTATCTGCATTTTAAAGGTGTTATTTGAACAATGGGAGATGCTGGTCTTTACCTAGTTTCTGCTAAACTCCTTTCTGGTTTTCCTGGCAATTTTTGCTAAATGGTAAATTCTTGTCCATAGTCTCTTAGTATTGTGTATTGTGTACTCAACATTTTCTCCTGATTGATCTCTCTGTTGCTTAGCAATACCAGATAGTTTTGAAGATTACCACTGCAGGTTGAGTTTTGGTACTACTAAGTATTCCTTCACATTTTTTTTTGTTGATTACTTTTTATTCTTCCAAATGATTTTTTCCTAGCTATACATATCCACACCCATACCTATACCCTGCCTACCCACATACAGTATAACCCTAAATAAATAAATTAATTTAAATAGAATTAACATTTTGATTATATTTGTTCACCTACACATGAACAATTATTTTTTCTCCCAGTGGTTAGATTTGATTTTATTTGTGTGAGAAGCATTTTGTAATTGTGTTCATTTTTTCTTAAGTTTGTCTTGGCAAATAGATTGCCAAGTAGTTTATATCATTTGTGGTTATTTCCTTTCTATCTCTTGTCTCTGGACTTTATGTATATATCATACCCATATATTGCAACTTTACTGTTTTGATTTCCAGGATTTCAAATTTGGTGTTTAATTGGTGATGTTTTAATTTCTTATTTTTCTAGAATTTCTTGGCATGTCAAATTTGTTGATTTATTAAAGTTAGCATTTACAGATATGAATTTTTCCCAAGTACTACTTTGACTGCATCCCCCAAATTTTGATTTGTTGACTTAATATTATCATTCCCTTTAATACTGTTTTTTTTTCTACAATTTGTGCTTTAACCCTTTCATTCTTTATGTTTAGGTTATTTAATTTTAAATTTATTTTTAATGTATATTTTATGACCTTTTATTGAATGAAATTTGTATCATATCATGATCTGAAAGGATGCATTTAATATGTTTGCTTTTATTCATTAACTTGTGAGCTTTTATGCCTAATACATGGTCATTTTGTGTATACAGTTGAGGAAATGTAAAATATACTTTCCTATTTCCCTTCAATTTTCTCAAGAAGTCTATGTTAACATTTTTTTTTTAATTTGTCTAGTGCTAAGAGTGGAAAATTGAAGTACCCTGTTAGTATAATTTTACTATTTCCTCATATGACACATATTTTTCATTGCATATATTTTTAGTATTCATTGTATATGACATCTTTGTAGCAAAACAAACTTTTTCTGCTTATCTTTTTTAATTAGGTCTTTTTAAAAATTTTAGTTTTTTTTTTCCTGAAATCATGATTGTTATCCTTTTTTTAAACCTCAACTGAAGATTTTGCTTTAGCATTTTATTTTTACTCACTGTCTCCTTTTTACATTTGTTTCTTGTAATCAACATATTGTTGAATGCTGGTTTTTAATCCAATATGCTATCCACTTTTATTTTATATTTTAGTTCATCCCATTTATATTCACAATTATGATTGCTAAGCATATTTTCCTTCATCCCATTTTTCCTTTCTAACCTCCCTCCCTTTGTCGTTGTTTCTCTCCTTCCTTTCCTCCCTCCCCCTTCCCTTCTTCCTTCCTTCTTCCCTTCTTTCTCTCTGTATCTCTCTGTGTCTCTCAGTCTCTCATTCTCTTTGTATGTGTCTCTATCTCTCTTGTCTCTGTCTCTGTCCCTCTTGTGTGTGTGTCTCTGTCTCTGTGTGTGTCTCTGTCTCTCTTACCTGACCTTCCTCAAAACTCAGTTTTCCTTCAAACCATTGCCTCCTTTAATACATGTTCCCCTTTGTCAACACTACCCCCCACACTTTCCCTTATCCCTCTTTTCTCCAAGTTTTCTTTAGAGTGTGACAGATTTTTATACACAACTGAATATATTATAATTTTAAGTCAATTATAATGAGAGTAAGGTTCAAGAATTGGTCAGACTCCCTGCCCTGATTTTCCCCTTTACTTCCACCTTCACTTAAAAGTGCTTTCTTTGACACCCATTTTATGTGAGATAAACATATGCATTCTTCTCATTCCTTCCCCTTACTTCTAGTACATTCTTCTTTTTAATTCTTAATTTTATTTTTTTTAATCCATTGTCTCATAGTTAACTCACACCCATGCTTTCTGTCTATGTACTCTTTTTCTAAGTGTCCTATTAATGATAAAATTCTTAGGAGTTACAAATAACATCTTTCCAAATAGGAAAGAGGTTAATCTTTTTGAATTCCTTATATTTCTTTTTCCTCTTTATCTATTAATATTTCTCTAGAGTCTTTTGTTTAAATGTCAGATTTTCTATTCAACTCTGGTGTTTTCATCAGGAATCCTTAAAAGATCTCTGTTTCATTAAATAACTTTTTCCCCTAAAGGATTATACTCAGTTTCCACATGGAATTAAAAGTCTCCATGATTGACTTGGACAGTAATTCATCTGACAACACAATGAGAAAGAAACACTGAATAAAAAGAATCATGCAAATTTGTTTGTGAAAATGGAAGGATTTGGCATTGCAGTTAAGGACAATGTCACTGACGCTGGAAGCTATAGAAGAGTTAGTTTTTTAATGAATTTTATTGGCATTGCTTGTTTAACATTTTCTGCATTCCTCCCTGTTTCTATCCCTCTTCCCTCTTTTAGAGAATCATTTTAATCATATTATATTATTCTCTTTTTAAGATTAAAGAAAAAGGGACAGAGGTGGAAGTAGGAAGAATCAACTATCTGAATTGCATCGAAAACTTGGACTATATCTGCAAATTTCTTTGAATTTCTTACTGCTGCAAAGAGATGAGAATATCATTTCTTCTGATAACTTCTCTTTAAGGGAACATTTGTTCTTTTTATGGACATTTCCCCCACTTACATATCTGTATTCATTGTACAAGTTTACTTTGCTCTATTTACTAAAAGGAACATTCTTAAGGAATTTGATAATGTAGATTATATAAGGAAATGGCTAAAACTGCAATATATCACTGTGAGCTACAAAATATTGGCACTTACTGGAAGCAGCATGCCATGACTTGGGATCTAGCATTATATATCAGAAGTTCATTATTTTTTTCATGAACTAACAGACTATAAATCCTCCAAGTATCCTGTATAATTCAACCAATAAACTTCTGGAACTGAACTATTGTCACAGTTGAAAGTATTGTGCACAATATCTTCATATAATCATAAAAGTGATCATGAAAACTTTAAAATGAATTTTTATAAATTCCATCATACTAAATAATATCAATCCCTAAGCTAAAAAGGGGGTAAAGTTTGTAAAATAAAGAGATCTAGCAAAGAGAAAGAAAATTATTAGAGAGGATGCCTGTCATGTCTGCTACTGATGTTGTCCTGAGGATCTATTTAGTGACTCTATGAAAGATGGGCTTATACTCTAACAAGTAGCATGAAGTACTAGAGACAGGCATTTTTATGAATTTATTTGCTAATCTGGAGAACATTAAAAGCAGGACTCTAATTTATCAAAGACCACTTCTTATTTGGTATGTTGTTGAAAGAGATATAAAATGGAAGAAAAAAACAAGAAAATTATGGGAAAATCATTCAAAATGAAATATCAATATCAAAACTATAGAGCATCACAAATTGTAATTGATCAGCATCATGATTCTGATCATCAGTCAATAAAGAAAACAGGCTATAAAATTTGAATAGTGATTTCATTTTCTTGTTAATCATTTATCCAAACATCTTTATAATGACCATAACAATAAAATGAACCTCGTGATGACGTATCTATTGAGGCAACAAACAAAGCAAAGATATTTTTCTGGAACAAAAAAAAAAAGTATATTATCAATGTATAACCTTCTCATTCTTTATAATGAACATTTGCATGAACTCTGATTCAAATTAGAATCATTCTTTTACCTATAGTATAGCCTCAAAAAGCCTCCACTTATAAATACTTATCAATCATGGATATTAAACTACAAAGTGACATAAAAGTACATTTTATTATTAGTACTTCTCCTTCAAAAGTCCCATATTTCCTTTTTAGCTGTGATTTTTTTAAAATTTATTTCCTTCCCCCACCAAGGATTCTTTCTTTATCGTCTCAGACAAGCCCTGATTCTCATTTGATCTTGCTTTTCCTTCTTTTCCAGATATATGTATATGTGTTTGTTTTTATATGTGCATATATAAGGGGGTGTGTGTGTGTGTGTGTGTGTGTGTGTGTGTGTAATATCAGAACACCTATCAACTAAAAATGGGGATGAGCAGAATTTCTGATTGGGATAATGGTCTTTAAAAGACAAAATGATATTTAAGATATTAGACTTGAGCGGATCCTTACACAGATCTAAGCCATTTAACCCACTTGTGAAAATTACCACTTTGTGAATATTAGCACATTGGCTATTTAAAAAATAATCATGATACTGAGAAAAATAACAGTAATATCACTAACCTTTTTTTTTTCTTAAATCTTCCCGCCTCCCGACTCCCGACTCAAACACTTTAAGATATTTTCTCCCAAGTTTCTAGGAATTTCTACTATGGAAACTTCTACTGAGAGTTTTCCCATTGGTCAGAATTAAAACCAGAATAACAGATATCTGAAATGTAAATTTATTTTTAAATTATTTTTCAATGTTTCAAAAAGTTGAAATGTATAGAGATAGTTTAAAAAGACAATAGAATATGGCTTCTGAAATGGATGATTACTACCCTTCTGATTTGGGGTAATTAATCATTTATTGAATGATTCCTATATGCAGATATTATGTCAAATACTAATGGTAAAAAATAAATAAATTGCAGTCTCTGCCTTCAAGGAGCTTGCATTCTTACTGGAGAGATAGTATGTAAATAGAGACACATAAAATTTATATAGAGTAGATAGAAGTAGACCTTAGAGGAGAAGGTAATTAAGTACCCTAAACTTCAGTTTCTTCTTTTAAAATAAAGAGAGTACTCTTGATGATCTCTGGGGTCCATTCTAGCTTCATGGTTATGATACTATGATCTTGTTAATTTATATCATGCTCTGAATCTTTACAATCATTCATCATACCTATTCTTGTTTGATCTTCACCTATGGTAAATGTAATGCTATTATGAGATGAAGATTTGTGATCCTTCCTTTGCAGAACTTCATTAGATAAGGCAAATTATAAACCATTTATGAATGAGAAAAAGTTTCAGTAAGATACCTGAGACCCAGAGATTTTTCTTTCTTTTTTATTTTCTATTTTATAGAAAAATTAATAATATAGAAAATATTTTATTTTATTTTCTACTTTTTCCAAAGGTAGAAAATATTTCTTTGCAAAGCTCGGAAAATACCAGTACCTTTTAAGTGTCACGTCCAAGATTTGAATCTAGTACACACTCCAAGCCCAACACTTGATCTATATGCCTGGTCTTATGACCTTTTTATGAACAGCCAATGCAATTTTGGAAGCATTTATTAAGGTCTAAATAATGCTAGATGCTAGGAAATGAACACCAAGCTGAAAGTTAATGCCCACCAGAAGCTTATATTTGATTTTTTTCTTTCTCAAACCTTTAATTTATTCAGAAAAAAAGATATAATGGAGAGTTGTTTTCTTAGTAGAATTTAAGTTACTGGTCACTGCAGAATTCTACAGTTCTTATTTGAGCACTTCACATATGCAGACATAAACCAAGATCATCAGGGGGCCTCAGGTCATTAATTTCTGACAAGATAGTTATAAGGTTTTGAAAAAGTTTGCTGATCACAATATCTTAAGAATGAAGAAAATGAGCTAGGAAAAGATAAAACATCTTTACTCAGATCATTTTAAAATCAATAACGATGTAAATTTAAAAAAAAAAAGAATGTCAATACCACAATTACCTACCTTCAGCTTTGGCTAATTTATCACAGTGCGTTATACCTCAATTTTTCTTTCCCAAAGTTCTAGTGTTTAAAAGTTACCATTGTGCGTATTTCTTTTGTCAGTTTTTCTTGGTATTTTCCAAGCACTGTCAAGAAAGATTTTCTACCTTTGTATTATAACAGAAATCATTACCTGAATCTCAATGGGGATCTGCTAAAGAAACCAAAATGTAGAAAACAGATAAACTGAGGAGTAGTAGAATAGATTGCTGGAAAATCAGATTCTTTTCTTTCATTGATATTTGTCTTCATTTAGATCACATTTTCCAACTTCCATTTCCCTAAATAATTATTTTTACCCATTGTACTTCACCACATCTTCCCTCTGAATATGGTTTCGATTGGATTATAAAAATATTTTTTCAATAAACAAAAAAGCATAAAAAATTTAGAGAAAGCTTTGAAGCCAGAGAATCTGGAATACCTTCTTGTATCTCAAAAACGTTAGTTATGTGGCTGCATAAAGGTAATTTAACCTTTCCATTTTCTCAAATGATTAGGACTAAAAGTTGGACATCAGCTGATTATCTGCTTTGGGGGATAGGAGTTTTCTCACTCAGTGGAACTCCCTATACCTATGAAATAAAAGATCCAGACCCAGATCAATTATAATTTAAAAGAAGCATAAGCATGGTGTAGAAATAAAATAACATAGGAATTAGGGAGCAGTGCTCAGGATTATTTGGGCTCAGTTTTCTCCTCTTAAACTTAGTGTCTGTGTGACCTTGGAAAAATCATCTGCCCTTTCAGAGACACTATGAAACTTTTAACAAATAGTAGAGAAGTCCGTATAAGTCTGGGGTAGGAGAGTTTTTCAACTAGGAGTTCCCTGCACTGGCAAAATCACAAGTAATCATTGACTATGATAATATTACATTCATATAGCAATATAATTTTTACCAAAGGCTTTACAAAATGGGAGATAATTGGTTATGATGAATGGAATGATGAACTAAGAGTCAAGAAGACCTAAGTTTGAATCCTGCCTCTGAAACTTCTTAATTGGGTGTCTCTGAGAAAATTACTTAAGGTTTTATGTGAAGAAGTCATAGGGTAATATCTACACAGTTCTTTGGAGAGATTTCAAAGTGTAATATAAATTCTAGGATTTCATCCTCATCATCAATCATATTTATCATCTTTTTTAAAGACGTACAAATGCTACTGCTACTCATTTCAACTTCTATCACTCAGTTTTAACAGTAAAACTTTTCACATGGCCTTGACTGAATATTTAGTGTTTTTCCTTGGGGGGCATTCATTTATTATTCTGCCATTAACAACAGCCAACTAGGAAAAGCTTTGGCTCATGGGATCAGCCATCCAAGCTCCCCACCCTGGATGCAGGACTCCTGCCTCTGTTAGCAGAGATGATCTTCAGCATTTATATTTGATGGAAGGAAAAACATTGTCTCTGCTTCCACTTGGGAATGAGCAAGGCTCTAATCCATATATGGATGATTAAACTGGACATCTTCCCTCTGTACAGTCATAATTGCAAAAATTCCGAGCAAAATTTGCTGCCCAGAAATAACCAAGCCCCTGTGCCTTGCTCTTGGCAATCATAAGGCAGAACAGAGGCTGCCCTGGAAGCCGTTCTCAATCCTGTGAAACAGTTATTTTCATTCCTGGACAGCAGCGACTCTCCCTGACAATGATAATTTCCAGTGCCAGGAAGCACTAACTCAAACACCAGCAGCAGGAGCACTTATTACCAACCCCAGCAGGGTTACTTCTCATTCCCTGGCAGCAGTGGGCCTTCACCTTGTGTGATTTTTGGAAAGATCTCAAGTAATTGTTATTTTCATTCTTTAGCATCATCCCTTCTCCCCAGCAAAACTCTCTATTCTGCATTTTTTCTGGCTTCCCCAAAATGTTGGAGATTTTCCTTTGTGTTTATCTTTGGATTGCCCCTTAACGGCTTGGCTCTTATTGACTATGCTGATGCTCTTACATCTACAGTGCCATCCTGGAGGGGACCTTTAATGCTTTCTATCATTTTCATTAGAGCCCCTACAATACAAGTAGAAAGAAACTTTGAAACAGAAAGAGAAAGACAAGTAGGAGAAACAGAATCAGAGAATCATTGACTTAACTCTGAAATAAATTATTAATTCCAACACTTTTATTTAAAAATAATTGGGAAATGGAGGCACAGAAAATAAGTATCTGAGACAGTATTTGAACTCAGGTCTTTTTCATTCCCAATCTAATATATACACAGGGGTTCATCTTAAATGACAAACGCAGCTATGTATTCATTCAGTTGTGAATTCGACATAGAGCTAGTGTGTACATCAATGTGATTTAGTGAATAGAGTACTAGAACAAACTCACGAAGGCTGTAATTAAAATCTCCCTTCAGATATTAAGTAGACAAATGTGTATGCACAAATTCATGTAAATTAATGTTCTATTACTGTTTTACTTCATTGTTGTTTTTCCCTTCAATCAGAAAAATAGTATAGTAATACCTCTAATTTCATTCTTCTTCCATTCTTTTTCATCCTTTTTTTAACCTTTTTTTCTCTCCTTTCTTTGCCTTTCCTTCCTTTCCCTTCCCTTCTATTCTCTTCCTTTAGATTCCCTTCCTTCCCTGCCACAATTCAGAATTCCTGTTTTCAAATGATCTATCATGATTAGACTCAACTGAAATGATCTATGTAAAACATTGTATAAACTAAAAATCTTATATAAGTGTAATTTTCTTTAAACTTGACTTCTTATTTCATTAGTCTAGCAAATTGCCACTGAGGAAACTCCATGGAAACTGCAAAATACTAATGCAAATTAGTAAATTTTCTACATCATGTTTTTTTTTTTAAATAAAGAGAAAAAATAGAAAATATTTCTGCCTTACAAACAGAATAGCTTTAGTGCAGTGAGTATTTAATGATTTACCTCATGTCACACCATCAATATATGTCAGAGTACAGACTTGAACTATATCCTCCTGACTCTAAGGCTAATATTTTATCTTCTCATATAAGTTTCAGCTATGGCTGTCACCATCTCTGTTATCGTGATCATGTTCATCATCTTGCTCTCATCTTGTTTGATAAAATTCAAATAAAAAAGTTTCTGGGACAAATGACACTCCTATTGTGTTCATTTTATAATGAATTTTCTACCATGTAGTCTAATAAGCAATAGTAAAATGGAGAAAATAATAGCTTTTGACAGCTAAGTAACAGTGTGGAAATAGAAACCCACTAACTTAAAACATCATGGAGACAACTGCAGTAGCAGATAAGACAACAAGGATCATTCAAACCTTATTCCATTGCGACGTGATTTTGATTTTTTCTGTTAGTTCTTTTATGGAAGTACTGTATTTCCAATAATGTGGATACTAAGAGTATTGGCTATGATGATATTAAAAAAAATCCATGGTGCTTCTAAATTATCATTGATCAAAGTTCACTTTGATCAGTTCAATCTGAGATATTGGCTGCCTTTGGTAAACTATATAATTGACTTCTCTTAAAGATTGACCCTCCAAGAGTTACCTTCCAAAGGAGAGATCAAAGCTAAAGAAACAGAAACCAAAGGAGGCTCTTCTGGCCAGTCAGGATTGGTGGTGGGAGAGGAATGAAAATATGGCTGATCAGGGACCTTGCCTTAAAGTGAAGGTCTGGGGAGTAACTAACCATTTAGACCAAAAAGATGTAGGGATAGAGTCAACTTCCAGATTGAGGAGTGTGCTATGGTGTGATAGAAAAAGTGCACAGAGGAACTAGACTTCACTTCAGCCAATAGAAATCCTTTACAACCCCTTAATCAAATTAATACCAGGGTAGCTGGTTGGCACTGTGGATGGAGGACTAAGCTTGGAGTACTTATTAGTACTCCAGCCATAAGTACTTACTAGATGTACAATCCTGGAAAAGTCACTTGATTCTGTTTGCCTCAGTTTCCTCATCTGTAAAATGACCTAGAGAAAGAGTGACAACCCATTCTAATACTTTTGCCAGGAAAACCCCAAATAGGGTCACAAAGGGCCCAACTCAACTGAACAAAAACAAAAGCAATTCATTATCCCAATCACTATAGTGACTATTGTAAAGTCAATTCTTTTGCTAACTACCTCTGCTTCTTGAAAACAGTACCTCTTAGTAGAGAACTAAACCTCCTATTTCACTGAAAAAATAGAGGCCACTTGCCAAAAACTCCCACTTCTTCCCTTCTTATCTCCTTCTCCCATTTCACTTGAAGATATGGCCCTCCCACTCACTGAGGTAAAGCCCCCATTCTCTCCTGTCTCCTTCAGTAGATTGCTCCATCATCTACTTTCTTTAACTAATATTCAGCTTCTATTGACTAAATCTCTGCTGCCAACAAACACCTTCATGTTCCTCTTATCTTTAAAAACTGTCATTTGATCATTTCCACTCATTATTTATCAGCTACATGGATAGAATACTGGACCTGGATGTCAGGTGGACCAGAATTGAATCCAGACTCAAACTCTCATTACCCATGTAATGCTCGGCAATCCAGTTAAACATTTTCTGCCTCAGTTTCCTGATCTGTACACTTGGTATGTTGATAGCACACCTATTGTTGAAATTTTTGTAAAAATGATTTGCACATTTTAAAGCACTCTATAAATGCAAGTTTTTTTATTATTGTAATAGTTACTGTTTTCTTTTTGTTGGGGTTACTGTTATCCTGTATCACTCTTTCCTTTTTTTGACTCAACTCCTTGAAAAAATCATCTATAATCTCTATCTCTGCTTCATCTCTTCTCATTCACTTTAAACCATCTAACCCCTTTGCGATGTGGCTCCTCACCAAATCATTCAATAGAAACTACTCTCTTCAGAGTGACCACTGATCTCTTCATTCCCAAATTTAGTGACCTTTTCTTCTTCCTTAACTGTCTTGATCTCTTTGCAATTTATCATTGTAAACCTCCCTCTAGATATTCATGATACTGTTCTCTTCTAACTCTTCTTATATCTCTATGCTGTTTTTCAGTCCTTCTCTAGATCTCAATCAAGGTCACACTCTCTAATCATAATTCCCTAAAGGTCAACATTTAGTCATCTTTAATCCTTTTTATAATAGCTCACTTGGGAAGCTCATCATTTATATTGCATTCAATTATTATCTCTAAGCAAGGATGGTGAGACCTATTTCTTCAGCTCTAACCTCTCTCCTGACCTTCAGTTTCCCTTTGCTGTCTCTTGGATATATAGAACTGCACGGACTATCACATTAGAAATAGAGCTCATTATATTTTTCTCCATAAACTGTATCCTACTTCCAAATTGCCTTCTTCTATTAAGGGAATCATCCACCTCCCATTCACCCAGATACCATTTTCAGATTTTTGTCACTGACTTGGCTTAGCCTGTAGACAAACAATTTTAGTTACACGAGAAAAGCTCAATGATATACAGTTAATATTACTTAAGAAAGGTCAATTTATTCCAAAAATATTCCTGAAAAAATATACTTATTTATTCTTGTCTCTAGGAACATCTATCTTTTTTTTTTCCTTTTTAAAATTTGGGGGAATGTTAGACTTACTTTAGCTGCTTTAGGATGATGAAGCTTTACTCGATATCATGTCTTAGTTAATTTTTTTATTATTTAACATTGATTTAATTTCAATATCTACAATATCTATTATCTATATCTACCATACCAAATTTTAGGCAGACATATTTTATAGGTATTAATTGTTCTAAATATGCTGATTTTCTAAAGCTTTGGCTTAAGGATGCCATTCAGACTCTTAACATATATAATATTAGCTCCTTCCTTAACGGTCTTATGTACAATATTTCTACCCTGAGGAAGGCGAAGTGTTTGATAATACCTTTATTCCTTGATAGTATTTAACTTCAAAATAATTTAATTTCAAATTCTTCAATCTATTTTTGTTTGCCACATCCTAAGAATAATTTCTTTAACTGATTTGAAAAGTCACTTTAAAATAAGTAAAGCAAATTATCCATGAGATGACAAATAATTATGTAATACATTTGATCTCAGTGCAGCAATATAACTTATGGTCATTCTTGTATATAAAGAACTGAGGACAGTGTTTTGTAATGATTTCTTCTTTTAATGGCAATCCATACTGATTTGGATATTTAAATTAAAAAATGTGTCTAGAAAGAACCAAAATGAGCTTAAACTGAATGCAGAAAATCACTACATTTTAGAACATTTTTCTTGATATTATTGCATTGATAATATGTAGTGATTAAATGTTTGAGAATACTTATTCTTTTATTGGGTCTATTTTATAGACATATAAGACATGAAGAAATCATGAATTTTGGTGTTAATCAACAAAGTTTAGAGTGGCTCATCTAAAAATTAATAATAAATGTTCTTAAAATATAAGGAATTTTTGTCATACTTTTTTGCTTTAATGCTAACATATTTCATTGTTTATACATCTTTAAAAATAATAACAACAAAAGCTGTGAAAGCTTTTTGTGGGTCAGTCTTTTGTTTTTGGTACTACATATGTGATGTGTTCATTTAAAAAGATGAGATTGAGTTGCATCAGAAAGAATATTAAACTATTTAAATACTTTGTCATTATTTTACATACCGCTGACAAGTTATTAAAACCATCATTGTAGATTTGATTCAGACTATTCATTTTCAAGTTTTCATGGATATGAAAATTTTATTTAATAGATTGTAATATCTTTGAGAGCATGGACTATCTTTTAATTCCTTTTGAAGTCCCAGCATTTAGCACAGTGCTTGATATATTATAGATGCTTAATAAGCAATCATTATATTGAATTGAATTATTTTCCTCAACATAAACATTAGATTATTCGTTATTTTCAGGTTTCTATATCACGCTTAATACAATTCATATTTTATTTATGTTAGACTTCTTGGAGAGAAGTAGATGACCAGATGTATGTCACATTCTCTTTCACTAAAGGTTTTTTTTTTTTCATTTATTCTCATTGTTTTGTTTCTCATGTAATGTGTTTATTGTCATTGTTGTTTTAATTGACAAAGTAGCTTAATTGTTTATTCTCTTCCTGAGCATCTTCACTTCTTGGATCACTTTAATGCTTTTGATTTTACTACTAATTTTTAAAGGCAGAAAACATTTCTTATATACTTTTTCCAAATCCAATTCTTTACATATATTTTATTCTTTAAAATTATTATTTTCTTTTTAAATTGTGAATTCAATATTTTTCTGCCTTAACAACCCATCATCCAACCACTGAGAAGATAAATTATAGAATATCAATTATACATGTGAAAAAATAAAATGAAAAATAAACTTCAATTTGAACTCAGAGTTCATCAATTCTCTCTTTTTAGGAGGTAACATTTTGATGAGTCTTTGGGAATTGTCTTGGATCATTGTATTGATCTAAGTACCCCAGTCTGTCAGAGTTTTCAGCATTACTGTTATGATACCCAATGATACCCCAGTTCTTTTCACATCTTTATTTCAGTTTGAATAGGTCCCGCAATGTGTATTAGTTTGTTGGTCTTTGTTTTTCTTAAATCACCATGAGCTCCCACAGCAATATAATACTCCATCACAATCCTGTACCACAACTTATTTAGCCATTCCCCAATTGATAATTATCTTCTCAATTACCAATTCTTTACTACCATGAAAGGAGCTTATGCAAATATTTATTTCACATGTAGATCTTTTTTTTTTCTTTTATTTGATCTCTTTGTGATGTGATATTATTGTGTCAAATGATATGCATAATTTTATAACTCTTTGGTTATAATTTCAAAGTGTTTTCCAGAATAATTGAATCAGTTCACTATTCCTTCAGTAATTCATTGTACCTATTTCCTTCTTTTCCTTCCAACATTTGTCATTTCTGATAGCTATGAGTTATTTTTAACTTGTTTTTCTCTATTCAATGGTGATTTAGATCATGTTTATATGACTACCATTGATTTCTTCTGAAAACTTTCTGCTTATATGTTTAATCTTTTCTCATTTGAAGAGTGATTCTTCTTTTTAGCAATAGGACTCAATTCTACATTTGAGAAATGAGGCATCTATGAGAAAAGCTTATTGTAAAAATATTAGATTCATATTCTGTGGTACATTTAGCATGATGTATTTCCCCTGATTATCTCTTTTAACTAGATTTGTTTTTGAATTTTCTTTATCTAAGATCATGATTGCTACTCCTACGCTTTTTTTTTTTTTTTTTTTTTTTTTTTTGCTTTAAGTATACTTGATTCTGATTCAGCCCTTTGTTTTAACTCTGTATCTTTATTGTTGGAGTTGCTCTTCATTCTTCTATCTGTTTTCATTTTATGAGCTCATTCCATTAGCTAAGATTTCTATATATTTTCTCCATCCTATTTCCTTGTCCCCTCCCACCTTCCTCAAAAGTCTATTTACCTTTTCACTTCTGCTGATCTTAATCCTTCCTCTGTTTTATAACCTCCACTTTCCTTTTTGTTCTCCTCTTCCTCCCCTATTTTCCTGTTGACTAAGGTACATTTCTATTCACAACTGAGTGTGTTTGTACATATGTTTTACATATGTAGATATATATCATATACATCATATATATGTGAATATGTGTGTATATATGTGTATGTGTATATATGTGCATACACACACATATATATGTATACATATATGCATGTGTGTATGTTTTCCAATTTTGAACCAATTCAATAAGAGTGAGATTTCAGCCTTGCCCAACTGTGCATCGTTTTATTTTCCCTTGCAAAAGTTCTTCCTTGACTCCTATTTTATGTGGGAAAATTTCCCCTTTCTACCTCTCCATTTCCCCTTCTCCCAATGCATCTCTCTTTATTACTCCTTGTTGGGGGTAATCATTCCAACATCATTTACTCACACTCATGATCTCTTTCCATGTAAACTCCTTTTAAGTGCCCTAATGATAAAGCTCTTTTAAAAATACATGTATTTTCATATGTGATACATGTATTGTCTTTCCGTACTAAAAGGACACAGTTTAACAATATTGGATCCTTTATGATTTCTTTCATATTTACCTTTCCATTACTTCCTTGAGTCTTTTATTTGAAAGCCCAGATTTTCTATTCAACTCTGATCTTTCATCTTTGCTTGAAAACTCTCTATTTCCTTAAATAACCATTTTTCCCTTGAAGTATTATATTCAGTTTTGCTGAAGTTTATTCTTGCTTGTAATTCTAGTTTCTTGGCCTTCCAGTTTTATCATATTCCATGTATATTTCTTTTTTTTTTTAATCAGACAAGATAGCATTCCACTTTTCTACCATATGTTCTGATTAATATAATAGCCCAATATCTTTCCATACCATGAATTTCTGTTTCTTTTTCAGTTTAAAATTAGCCTTCACTTTTCATTCTTTTTTCTGTCTTCTCTGATCTAAAGAATGATATTATTTAAATTAATTACTTTGTACTGTTTAGAAATATGTTGTTATATTACTTGAATCTGGAGCTAAAATAATAATAAATACAATTAAGTTAAATTTCATTGTCCTTAGATATCTCTCCAAGAGGACAGCTTCTAGGTACAGCTTTTAAATAATGTTCAGATAAAAATAGTAGTTGTGGACTTTACCAAAAGCTCTCTATTTAAAATCTTGCTTCTCAAAAAAAATCATTTCAAAGTTTTGCAGTACTCTGTGTAAAATCAACTTCAAAGACAAAGCTCAGAACTCCTACTCACAAAGTGGTAAAACTAATAGTGATTTAAGGCAAAATGCAGCAACTTATTATAAATACAACCCAAATTCAATGTTTGCTTTGACTTTGCATTGAAAGAAATCAATATTTTTGTGTTCCAGACCTATAGTTATGGATGTATAGGAAAACTTTATATTACAATGCAGGTGGGAAATTTTTATACAACCTAGAGTAGCTTTATAGAATTGTTTATGATATTGCTTAAGAGTTATGCCTTCAATTTTGTCAGAAGCAATACTTTAATATAGTGTTTCACTACACCAAGATCAGGCTTCTATCTATCAATTATAACACACTGATTCTTTTTATTTTGCCTTGTGTCTTTATTATTATTATTTTTTTTTTTGCAATTTACAAAGTCCTATATCTTATCTATTGAGTTTAGGAGCGATAATTTTCTCACTTGCTCATGTCTAATTTCTGTTACTATCAAGTATGATTTAGTAGTGGGGAAAATAGGGGAAAGAGCACTTGTCTGTCCACTTTTCTAATGGTTGTATGACAATGGAGATGGGATGAGAGAGAGCATTTCTTTGTATATTATTTATGTATATTATTTGGTCATTAGAAACATCAGAGAGATAGTTTACTCTGCAGTAAAGAATATAGAGCTATATCTTTATCTAATGCAAAACAAAATAAAATAAAGAAAAATATAAAAGTCTTTTAATCCAAAAATCTATATTCTTATTCAAACTTTCTACTTCTGATGACAAATGAATATGTGATAATGAGGCTACAGAATAACCCTTGTGATCCAGAAACATTTTAAGCAATCTTTGTTTTCACATGGACATTAAACAAATTTTCTAACTCCCACACAGACAAAAAATATTTTTTTATATTTCTAAATTCTAATGTTTTCAGAGCCATAGATATCAATATTTGAGAAATAATGGAGAATAGTGAAGGTAGCTGAAAATTCATCTTGTGCAAAAATTGGCTGCATATTCAATTCAGAAAGGATGAAAAAGTGTATTCCCAAAGCAATAATTCAGGAAGTTTGACATTTGTTCTATGTGTGTTCATGTGGGTGTGTGTTTGTGAGGGTGGGGGGTGTATTACATAGACTGAACGATTAAAAAAGAAATCTTTGGTTACTAGAATTCAGTAATTATTCGAACACTAATTTAAAAAAAAATTATTCATGATGTTATCTGTTGGAAATTGAATAAGGAAGAGAAGAAAAGAAAGTACAAATAAAGGTGAGGGGGAATGAGAGAGAGAGAGAGAGAGAGAGAAGAGCGAGGGGGGAGGGGGGAGAGAAAGGGGGAGAGAGAGAGAGAGAGAGAGAGAGAGAGAGAGAGAGAGAGAGAGAGAGAGAGAGAACAAGAGAGAGAGAGAGAACAAGAGAGAGAGGGGGGGGAGGGGGGAGAGAAAGGGGGAGAGAGAGAGAGAGAGAGAGAGAGAGAGAGAGAGAGAGAGAGAGAGAGAGAGTGACAGGGACAGGGACAGGGACAGAGAAAGTGAGAGTGAGGAACAAATGAAAGTGAGAAAAGATTGTTTTCTATTGTTTGTCTCTGTCCTGAGGGAAGCCAGGAATTCAAACCAAAGAAGGATTCACTTTGGGAAGGAACTTGCTCTATATATGCTTCTAAATGTGGATAACAGTGTCCTGACTGTTTCAGTCCTCCTGCAGAGCTTCTGAATGACATCCACAATCACTCAAAAGTATTTAGCCTTCCTAAGTATTCACTGAACACTGAAAATTATTTTACTTTTGAAATAAGACTCCAGTGAGGCATTCCTTATTTCTTCATCATGAACCTTCAATAAAACTTTCTTCACTTTTATTCTTGGATTTTTCTCCCATTTATAATAAAGAGAAAATGGAAATGTACTTTTCTCTGAAGAGCTTTGAAGTTCTTGAGTGGGAATAAAAGAATAGAAATGAGACTTTAGGATCAGGGTTATGAAAGGATCATTAAATTGAGTTCTACATTTTCTCTATTTGAAACAATTAAAATATACAATTTTGTCAATAAATAGGAGTAAAAGAAGAAATAATTGCATCTTTATTTGTCTTTATTATTGCTGATTTTTTTTCCTCAGCTCAAATATAATGGAGCTATTTTTGTCATCTGTGAATAAAAGTAATCCTTGACTGTAAAGCATGGGATTAGGAACATGGGGGAGTGACACAATTGTATTAAATAAAATCTTCATCAATGTGTTCTTGGAATTCAAGCTGAATCATGTGTAGCCCCATTTAAGTGTCAGTAAATTACCTTTTGATCCAAGTTCCTTGGGGCTACAGAGAATCATTTAAAAGGAAAAATTATATATATATATATATATATATATATATATATATATATATATATATATATATATATATAATATAAAAATAATATTATAATATTAAAATAATATTATAAAATAATATAGAAAATATAAAAATATAAAATATAATTATAAAAATATGTAAAATATATAAAATATATATAATATATAATATATAAAATTTATATATATATATATATAATATATAAGCTAAAAAGGTTGAAGAGTTAACAAGTATCATTAAGTTGCATCAAGCCTGTTGGAATATATCCAGGATTTTTTAAACCTTCTACTCACTGCCTTCCACATTTTATATATTTTTCCAAACTATGAATTTTTCCAGTCTTTTTCATCACTTCTAGCCAGAAGTTTGGAAACGACTAATTGAGTAGCTCTTGGGACAACTATTGAGAGAAGAGAAAATAGAATAGTGTTTCATAGATCCAGAGCTTAAAGGCAATTTAAACAAGAGTTTGTCCCAACCCTTTCATTTGGTAGATTATGAAATAGAAGCTGAGTGATTTTTAAAAAGTGATTTACTCAAAATGACATAGGTAGTAAATCCTGCTATGGTCAGAGCTTAATGGGCAGCATGATATACTGGATAAAGCACTGGACTTGGAGTCAGGGAAACCTGGGTTTAAATCTTATAAAATATGTTTGCTAACTGTGTGAGTCTGGAAAAGTTACTTTAATCTTTTAATTCAGAAAGGAAAGGTTTGAACTTGGCTGTTTTTAAAGTCTCTGGCAGTTTTAAATTAAATCCAAAATCTCCAAGTGGTAAAGCTGAGATTCCAATTGATGTTTCCATATGATAAAAATAGGGCTACTCTGAAGAAGCAATACAGTCTCAGTCCTTACCCCCTAGTAGAACATCAGATTTTACTCATTGATTCTGAAGTATGGAAAGAATCAATTTATCCTTTTCTTATCCTATATTGTTTGTTTGGGAGTATGCATTTGTTCCATGGTTTTTGAAAGAAGTATAAACTTGAAACATAACACAAATTAAAATATCTTATTCATTGTTTCCCTAAGTAGTACTTGTCATTGTCATCTGAATATAATCATATTGTAACACATCTGTATTTAATCAGATAATTACTTGTAATTGAGAAATTAACTAGGATACTTTTTCAACCAATGGAATCCACCTGTGTAATACTGGATGTGTTACCCTCTCCAAACTTCTGTTTCATCATTTAAAAAAATAAGACAAGTAAAATGAAACTCTTCTAGCTCTTTATTTAAAATTTTATGGTGCAAAGACCAAAAAAGATGAAGAAAGGGAAGAGGACAAAGGAGGAGGAGGAGGAATAAGAGGAAGGATTCAGGGTACTTTTACTTTCTCCAACAGACAGCCTAAAAGGCGAGATCCTTCCATCATATCCTGCTTGTCCATTAGCTAAGACTCCTTTTTAATTCAGACTGTGGCTGAAGGAGGAAGGGGGTGGGAGTGTCCTACACATATTCTTATTCATGTGTGACTTCTTGCATTGCTTCTCATGGCACTTGTGCAGAGATTGCAATTTACTCACCTAATTTAAAATACCCAAATCATATTAAATCATCAATCAAAATGTTTCCTCGCCACAGCCAGTGAGTGCATCACCCATAAATCTATAGGTCAAAACTAATCTACCATGTAAGTTAATGAAAATGATCTATGGCTTACTGTCAGCAGAGATGTACCATTTGGGAATGACAACAGCAGCAGGTTTCATTCTCTGTTGCACTATTTTCTGAATGCTTTGGATTTTGGTGTCCCCTGTGGAATTAGGAGAAAGACTGAGCTAATCAGTGCGGTGACTTTGGACTAATGACCTAATCTTTCTTAACCTACATTTCTTTATATGTCAAATGGGAAGTTTAAGGTCCTCAGAGTGACTATGATTTGAATTCTGCATCAGAGATCTGTGAATAAATAGACTTGGCTATTTTATTGTATCTGGAACCTAATTCATGTGAGCATTCTCTCACTAATACAGATTGTAACTCATTCATGCCTTCTCCTAGTCTTTCCTTCCATTACGTCTCCACTGAAAAATAATAAGAAAACAACAGTAAAACTGTACCAAAAGCACTGCAAGCTTTCCTTTATGTCTTCTCATGTACCACAGTTGCCATTTCAACCGTCTAGTTCAGCTGTGCTCTGGAGACCTCTCAATCTTTGTTTTATTTCCTTTTATATTAACGAGTTTAGTCTTTAGAAATGGATAACAAGATTTTAACAAGAGAAGGAGAGTTTCAGACATATGACACAATAAACTAGGACTCAATAGTAAGGGAATGGTAAGAAACCCAAACTAGGGAGAACAATTAGGAAGTTATTTCATTTCTGATATTTAAATATCCCCCTTTTGTTAAATACCTAAATTAGGGGAATCTGTGAGTGAAGAAAAAGTGAAAGATATGAGACGTTATCTAGAAAATTTGACAAGAAATTAGATGTACAGATTGGAAGTCTTTAAGATCGTGGATGATGAGAAGGATGCTGCACAGAAACAAAATAAGGAAGTTGAAAAGGGAAGGTTTGGGAGGAAGACAAAGCTTATCAACACAGTATAGCTTGGTATGTGGAGAGCTCACCTAAAAAGCTGGGTTTAAATCCTATTTCTAATAAATACTGACTGTGTGATCATGAGTAAGACTTGGATTTGGAGACCCAGAACAAGAATACATGGAGTTAGATCCAAAACTTGAGGGAATTTACAACCCCCTGCAGGAACATTTTTTCTGGCATTTTTACATATTTACTAAGCTCATAATGATTTTCTGGATTCAAACAGTTTCTAATCAAATAAAGTTGGATTTAAATTGCATAATAATTGATAAGTTTTCCAAACATTATAATTTCCCATCCTTCGGCTTATGAAAGCCCAACATATTCATACTACTGAAAACATAATTATAAAAGCATAAATTTGAGTGATGATTTTAAAAGGAGTCCATTAAAATAATTCACTCTACCTATCTCATTTGGAGCTTGAGAGAAAGATTTTTAAAGAGGGTAAGAGCCAGATTAGTGACAAACTTTTCACAATATCATGTAAACAGAGAGATCTAAGTAAGTATCAGGGGTTCTAAGACAGAGACTTAAAGTTATATTAAGAAAACAAGTACATTTTGGCCATGACTATCATGAAACAAAACAAAATATAATTTTATTGTTCAAATATAAGTTGAAAAAATTAGAGTCATAACTTCATACATTCCTTAAGGAGACAAATTTTGTTAAACAGTTTCCATAGGTAAATTTAAATGACAAATAAAAAGTTAATAATGGATTAATTGAGAGGAAAGATTTATATTTGCTAATTAGGTGGTGAAACTGAAAATTACTCAATTTGCCTTTGTTTCTACTTGATAAATATCAAAGAATTAACAGAGTTATTCCACAAGACAAGTTTTTATTAGGTAGGATTAATAAAAACAGAAAACAGCATTTCAATTAACCAGAAAATTGCAGGAGGAATGGCCCTTATTCCTGAACAAAGGACAAAAGGAATTTGAGTGTACCTCTCTTATATATAAAAATAAACATCATCAAACAAAGGAACAAAAGCCAAAGCAATACAACAATGACTATCAATGTTAAAAACAAACAAAAATAAACAAAGTCTTGTTTCTAGTAATTCACTTCCACTATCCATTTAGCCAATACATTTTATTTGAATCCCAACCTTGACCTTTAATTATCTAATCCCTTAGTTACCTAAACCCAAAGAGAGGGAAATTTTGGGAAATTATATTGTTTGGAAATTTTATTAATTTTATACTATTAAAATCCAACTTTATGTGAATAGGGATTATTTGAACCCAGAATATCATCCTGACCTTAGTAACTCTCTAAGAATGTCAGAGATGGTTACAAGGACTTTAAATTCCCCTATGTACTGGGTCTAAACAAAATTTTCTTCCCTTGAAAAATTCCATACCAGTCCTAATTCTCAGAATACTCTGGAGGAAGGTTTTCCTAGCAATTTTTTTTTATTCTAGGCCACATGTAGAGATTTACTATTTAATGTTGCTGACAAATCCAGTAATAAAACTTAATACAGTTTAGTATAACCTCTTAAATTTGTCATAGACAAACCACAAACAACAAAAACAACAAAAAAATAAATTGGCCATAAAAAGCTACTACAGTGGAAGGGATGACTAAGTTATAAACTTAGAAAAATAATGTACAAACACTTATAAGCAAAGGCTAAAACAAACAAACCAATTGAACCCAATTCAGAGAAGGATAACTGGAGGAATTGAAGAAAGAGATAATAGTAGTAGAGAAAAAATGGAGGGGAAATGAGAGGAATGCAAGAAAATTATGACCACAAAAGCATGGTAATAGCATGGTAAAAGTAGTACAAAAAATTGAAGAAAAAAAAAAGCTTAAAAACATAATTTACCCAATTGATTTTATTTTCTTCCCCTTTTAAGAAGAACCTCAAATTTTGATAGTATAGAATGATGTGAAGTCAGAGTCTATTGTTAATTTATCCATCCCGGTTTCCAATATAATTAGCAGCTTTAAAAATTCACAATAACCTTTGAGACAATATCTAGGATCAGAATTAACCAGGTGGGAAATTATCCTTGCTGAAAAGGAAATAGCGCAAAGTTAGGAAATTAAGTGAAGAGCAGTTTATTTTTGCCTAGCAAAGTCATTCTTTCAATTTTTCCAGTCACACATATTTACCTGCAGCAATTCCTAGATAGCACATGGTATTACTCTCAAATGGGGACTGTTGGCTCAGTGACAAAGAGCAATAACAATATCAAACATATATGAGTACATATGAGCATATATAAATATGCATATTGATTTATACTTATTCTTTCTAGTTTAAATTCATCCTTGAGAAGAAATTAATAATTTTATGAATTAATAATTATTATTTTAAGAAATAATAATAATGATATTCTGGAGGTTCAGCCATGTTTTGACTATATGATAGTTGATCAAAAACTCAGGTTAAGTATAAATGAAACATATATTTGCATTGTCTAATATAGCCTTGAGGCAAAAATAAAATAAATAAATTTGAAAATTAAAAAATAATAAATTTGAAGTTTGTTGTAGGGAGATTTCTAGGAAGATGGTGGAGTAGATTAGAAAATTTCTAACCTTCCAGATTTCACCCACAAACAAAACAGAATTGAACCTAATATTATGATAGAGATACTGTTGTCTGCTGGTACCTACAGGAGAGTAGAGCTGAAGGAGGACCTAAAGCCAGACCACGCTCCATATCCCAGAAATGAAGCTGGGCCAATGATATGCAACAAAATGAGCAAGGAAAGGAGAAGGAATTTAACCATAAAAAGTTATTATAGGAATACAAAAGACTAGGGTTCATCTTCAGAGGAGAAAAGTGAAAGAAATAAACCCTCTCTTAGTCCCCAAAATAACATCAAATATCATCTGTTCAAAAAGAATTCACAAGAATTTTTTTTAATTTAATCAAATGAGAGAGATTGAGGGGAAAAAACCCAAGAAGATTATGTAAAGTAAGTCAGCCAACTAGAAAAGGAGATCCTTAATCTTAAGAAAATGATTCCCTGAAAACTAGAATCGAGTCAGAAGCCAGCAAATAATAAAGCAAAATATATGTGCAAAAATATTGTAAAGAAATAATAAAATAAAATATAAAAAATGAAAAAATAGAAGAGAATACAAGACATCTCGTTGTCATATTGAGAGAAGAAAATATAAGAATAATTGGATTACCTGAAAGCTATATCCAAAAAATAATAATCTTGCTATAATACAAGAAATAATCAAAGAAAATTGTCCCAAAGTTTTAGGACAAATGGGAAGAGTAAAAATAGCAATCCTCCTATCACCCCCTGAGGAAGATTCTATGAAGAAATTCTATGGCAACATCATAGCTAAATTCTAAACCTCCCAAGTCGAGGATAAAATTATATGAACAAGAAAAAAAAAAAGTTCAGTGGAGTCATAATTAGGATCACACAAGATCTAGCAGTGGCTACATTAAAGATTGCAGGTCTTGATTGCAGGTCTTGAAACACTATATATTGAAGCAAAAGAACCTGGGTTGTAGCCAAAAATATTCTTCACAAAATTAAATATCATCCTGAACGATAAAAATGGAAATTAAATAGTTGTCAGCCTCTTAGAATTTTGTTGAAAAAAGACCTTAACTTAAGAGAAATTTTGATATAGAAGAATCAAGAGAAATATCAGCTAAACATCAAAGATTAATTTCAAGGCACTCAATAAGGACAAACTTTATACTTTACATGTCGATAGATAAGTCATATGTTTGAGATTGTCATTATTCTAAATAAATATTGAGATAGAGTTGATTATGATATGATTCTAAAAGGCAAATCCTTGAAGAAAAAGGTAAAAAGAGTAATAAGGTTTTATAAAAAAGGTATGAGAGCAAGAACTGATACAGAGGAATTAAATGAGGGAAGAGGACTTGTTATTCTGGAGTCCTATTTGAATTGGGAATAGTATAAGGAGAGATCAATCCATATATCTATCTATATGAATATAATATATATATATATATATATATATATATATATATATGTGTGTGTGTATATATATATAGATAGAGAGAGAGAGAGAAAAGTATAAATTCTTCTAAATTTATTAAAAAATAATAGGAGTAAGAAATACGATAAGAGGGAGTATAGAAAGTTGTGTGAATCAATGGGAATGGAATAATGTGTATAGATTAAGGAATTGCATAAAAAGGGAGGAGATGGTGAGAGAAGAGGATAAGAGAGACATCCTTGGAAGGGGCAAGGAGGTTAGCAAGGTAGTGTGTAAAAGTAAGTCAGCAGCGTAGGAAATGAGATACACACAAGCATAATTATAATGAACAGAAGTAGAGTTTATTAGGATAAAAAAGTGGGATAGTATTCATCAATTTTAGACAAAGTTAAAGTTAAAATAGATTCAATTAAAAGAGAAAAAATAAGGAAACTACATTTATTCATATTAATATCAAGCACATTAATTAATATTGTTTTTTTTTAATTTTATTTTATTTTATAATTATAACATTTTTTAACAGTACATATGCATGAGTAATTTTTTACCACATTATCCCTTGCACTTACTTCTATTCAGATTTTTTCCCTTCCTCCCCCAACCCCCTCCCCCAGATGGCAAGCAGTCTTATATATGTTAAATATATTACAGTATAATTTAGATACAATATATGTGTGTAGAACCGAATTTTTTGTTGCACAGGAAGAATTGGATTCAGAAGGTAAAAATAACAGTTTACATTCATTTCCCAGTGTTCCTTTTCTGGATGTAGCTAGTTCTGTCCATCATTAATCAATTGGAATTGGATTAGCTCTTCTCTATGTTGAAGAAATCCACTTCCATCAGCATACATCCTCGTACAGTATCATTGTTGAAGTGTATAATGATCTTCTGGTTCTGCTCGTTTCACTCAGCATCAGTTGATGTAAGTCTCTCCAAGCCTCTCTGTATTTCTCCTGTTGGTCATTTCTTATAGAACAATAATATTCCATAACATTCATATACCATAGTTTACCCAACCATTCTCCAATTGATGGACATCCATTCATCTTCCAGCTTCTAGCCACTATGAAAAGGGCTGCCACAAACATTTTGGCACATACAGGACCCTTTCCCTTCTCTAGTAGTTCCTTGGGGTATAAGCCCAGTAGTAGTATGGCTGGGTCAAAGGGTATGCACATTTTGATAACTTTTTGGGCATAATTCCAGATTGCTCTCCAGAATGGTTGGATTCTTTCACAACTCCACCAACAATGCATCAGTGTCCCAGTTTTCCCACAGCCCCTCCAACATTCATCGTTATTTGTTCCTGTCATCTTAGCCAATCTGACAGGTGTGTAATGATACCTCAGAGTTGTCTTAATTTGCATTTCTCTGATCAATAGTGATTTGTCTCTGATCAATAGTGATTTGTATATTGTTTTAGATTATTTAAAAATAACTAGATAATAAGATCAGTTTTTGCTGTGGTGTAGGAAAAGATGAATTAGTGGATTTAGAAAGATATGAAATGATTTGGACCTTGGAAGAATAATGCTATCCATCTTTAGAGAAATAGAGGATAAATAAGCATATAATAAAGTTCTATAGCTGCATATGAATTTACATATGTGTAATATTATAGATAGATGTATGTGTATGTATATGCATATTTGGGTGTGTGTGTCTGCATATGGTTGTATACAAATATATCACATTGAGCTATAGCTTGCTTGGAGGAAATGGGAACAAGGGAGGAAAGGAAGGGAGGAAGAGAATAAAATAAAAATAGCACAGCTGAAAATAAAAGAAAAACTATAAAGAAGCAAAGAAAAAATGTACAATTCTGAATATAATATGTACCATTAATTATATATGCTTTCTTGAAATGGAAATTCATTGTTTCATATTTTAAGCCATCTCATGTTCTGTCGCATACATGAAATGGGTTTTTAATATATTTTAAAAATTTTCTATATTAAATAAATATACTTAAAATAAGATTTATTGTTTCTAAATTGACTCAAGGATGTAGCTACAATACATGCTATAAATTAAAATATTTTATTTTATTATTTTCATAAAAGATGACCAGTCTATTAAATTAAACTCGTTCTTTAATCAAACTTGTAAGTTCTTTACAATTTTACAATTTTAGTCTAGTTTATAGTTCTAATAAACTTAAAAATACATTAAGACTTTTGGAAATGGTTTTTAGACATGTCTAAAGAAGTTAAAACCTAAATATAAATGGATTTCAGATAATTTTTCCGGAATGTCATAATTCCCACTTTGGACTGAAGAAAGCAATGGAAAGTTATGTTATCTGACCTTATTGTAGAAAAAGAAGGAAAAACCAGTTTGTGAAGATTTTAGATATGTTTAAGTTACAGGTTCTTCAGAATTTCCAGGGAGAAAACAAGGTAAGAACAGGATCTCTTCCTAGGATAGGAACTATTCCTAGTCACCTTTGGATCTTGACACAAGGTAGATTCTTAAAGGAATTGTGTTGAGTTCAGTTAATGGCAATAGTAATTAGAATAAGTTTTGAGAAAAGTAAGCTATAATCAAATTACACTAAACTTTCTGCCTGGTTAATATCTATAATATTTACATCATCCCTATTAACTCTATTTAAAGTTATTTTTAAAATTAAACAAGCTTGAGAACACTTAAAATTGACTTAGGGTCTCATCTATCATGTTGTTGTTCAGTTATGTTTGACTTTTTGCTGCCCAAAAGGTTTTCTTGGTCAAGATACTTTATTATCCCTTTCCTTCTCAATAGCAAAGCAAAAGTTGAGTACCTTGCCCAGTATTCCACAGCTAGATAGTGAATAAAGCCAAATTTGAGTTCGGGACTTCCTGACTCCACATCTAGTACTAACCACTGACAAATATAGCTCCCTTCTAGTGTTCTATCTCCTGAATCAAAGTTTTCTCTATACTATAAGAAGACAAAGTTAGACTGGCCTTCTCTACTTATCCCACAAGGCACCACATCTCCCATCTCTGCTTTTGGCAGATGCTCAGAACATATGCTTTCCTTATCTTTACCTCATACAATCTCTTTTCTGCTAATAGATATAGCATGGTTATTTTATAAAAAGCTTTCTTTGATCTACACGTCTGTTATCCCTTCTCTCCCTAACTATCTTATATTTATTCTGTGTGTACACACACACACACACACACACACACACACACACACACACACACACGTTATCTTCCAGATAAATGTAAGCTCCTTGAGAGTAAAGATTAGTACTATTAATAATTTGCCTATTACAATATTTGGATATATTATAGGTACTTAATGTATGCTAATGGATTGATTAATTAATAAAAATTGCGATGAACTCTAGTTCCTAATCTAATCTATAGGTAAAAGAGATTTTTAAAAGAATATTGTCTTTTTTCCCTTTGAAATATTTTGAACATCACTGATTTTATAGGTATGAGAACATTTTCCATCAAAGCAGATTGAAACCCTGCTAAATCTTAGCAAAGAGTCTTTTTGAGGTTTTCAGCAAAAAACCCACTGATGCACAAGCCTATTCCACCGTTAGCAGTGGGGGCTCTGTAAGACATATTTCTGCTCATTAGGATAATGAGAGTTGGAAGGAATTTGATATGAGAGTTGGACAAAATCTAGTCCAATTCAGAAACTGCAACTTTCCCCATTATATCTTTCCCTACAAAATATCATATCAAGCTTAGGCTCTATTTTCATAGTCTTTGAGAAATCAAAGTCACCTTAATGTCACAAGCAAAGAAGGAAGCACCAGAGTAGAACTTAATTTATTTGAATAATGATGAGATTACATTGTTTGAACATAAAATGATACAACAATTTTTAACAGTGCTGTAGGAGGAATTTTCCAGGACTTCTACCATGGGGCATTATGGACAACGCATTCTATGACTGATCAGCAATTTGCTAGGACTGTGTAGATTTCTCAAAGTAATTTTCAAAAAAAGTCAGCATTCACAAATGTAATCTTTGTACCCTTGTTGTTCCCTGTTCTCTTTAAACTAAGTATTTTGAAAGCTATATTCAATTTATAATATTCTCAGAAAGTCTCAAGCTGTGAGACTTAGGGCATACCACTTAACCTGTCTGCCTCAGTTTCCTTAATTATAACATGGGGTTAATAATACCTGTTTTACATTCTTGTAGTGATGAATGTATGTAAAGTTTTGTATGTAAGAAGAATTTGCAAACCACAAAGTATCACATAAATGTGGTGATTCCACTGCTGCTGTGCTGAAATGAAGTCTCCAGATAATGAATTTAGTGCTAGGAATAGCATTGAACATTTTTAAATCCAAGTTTCTCATTTTACAGATGAGGAAACTGAGGCTCAGAAAAGTTAAACAATTTGTTCATGGCCACAATTAGGTCACAAATATAGTGTTGAAATGGACCTTAAAGCTCTCTAGTGTTAAACCCTTATCTTACAGATGAGAAAACGGAGTCACAGAGATGTCAATTAACTTGCTCAGTGTCACACTGATAGGAAAAAGCAAATCTAAAAGTTGAAAGAACAGGTCCTCTGACTTCCCAAAAAGGGTTCTCGTTGCTCCACAAACATGTTGAGATACAATCAGTCCCTGGAGTAGTTTAACTTGAATTTTTCTATGCACTTTATCCCTCCCTTGTGACATTGTAAACAGTATCTTGACGTGCATCTATCAGAGTAAATCTTCCCAGATAATAAGACATATTTCATATCTATTTTCATATCCTTCATATCCAGCAAAATGTGTTATGCACATTAAGTATTTATTAAATATATGTTGAAATGAGATGTATCAAGCTAAAATAAATATTGCCTTGAAAGTGTTAATTCTATCTGACTCAAGGAGCCTTATCCTTGAAATCTTCTAATGATCTTTTTCGTGATAGTTAATTTTACAATAATTATGAATATGCCATATTGAAATAATGGGAATAATCTGAATATTATACAGGAGCATGATCCCTTTGATTCAGTGCTTCTAATAACTTAAAAACATGACTGTGGCAGGTAATTTTCTATCCTTCCTTCTGTTTTACCAAATTTCCAGGTGGTAGATTCTACATTATGCAGAAATGTGAGTGAGCATTTATAACTGCTCCTAGCACATCATTCTGAACCTGTCAGGAAGGAGAGAAAATCAAAATGGCCCATTAAGTCACTTTCATCTATTTAGCTTTTACTTCCATTAGAAACCTGCTGATAGAGAGTGGTAGATGATTTAATTAGTCCATTAACTAGTAATTAATTTATCAGATGAATTGACTTAAAGAAATAAATTAGGAGAAAGCTTCCTTTTCTTTTAGTGACACTCAAAAAAAGCAAATGTAATCTCTATTAAGAGACTCAGTGTCAAAGACTAAAGACATGATTTTCTAATGTTCTTTGCCCTGATCATGAATATCTATGCACTGTTCTGTGTGATCCATTTTGCTATAGATATTGATAAGCTAGAGAATTCCTAGAGGGAAATCAGAATGGGGAAAGACCCAGGGATGCTACAAAATAGCTGGAGGATAATTAGATTGAAGAAGGGATAAATTAAAAAAAAAACATGATATCTCTCCCCAAGTATTTAAAGTCTGTCAGACAGAAGAGAGATCATGCTGGTTGCCTTGTTTGACATGATCCTTTTCCACATCTCTTTTTCCCCTTTTGCTGGAGAGCCTAGAGCTCCCTGTTAATAGCCAATCTCTATAGGATTTGTGTCCTTCCACTCCACTTCTAGACTTCTAAATCTCTTTTCTAGTTCTGCTATAGCTCCTTCCTTTTATTTTATTCATGAGGACATGATCAAATACTCTTATATAAAGGCTTTATTTAGAGATATATAAGCTCTGTCCAAATTCAATTCTGATTGATTAATTCGATCAAAAAAAGCAAAAGAATTGCATTCAATTAGACTGGATAATCAACAAAATTTTCCGCACCACCATGGCTTCAACTGTTAATGAACATGAAGGTAACCAAGGTGTTTCAAATGCCATGGGGAGTTGGAGGGTGTCTATCCTAAGCATGTAAAGACTTTCCTTGGTGCAATGGGCAAATGAGAAAAAAATTGTTTCAACAAGTATGGAGGCACGGGAAGCAGGTGATGTAAGAACTTGGTTAGATACTGAAGACATCAAGGTCACCCACTGCATCTTGAATCATCACCATTGACCTTGACTCTGTCCTGCCACTGGGCAGTGATGATGCTGGAAGAGAGAATGACTTCTTAAACTCCAATTTACACACAAATCAAAGACATGATTCATGTGTCACTATGAAGTATTTCAACCTATAGATGTAGATGTGAATGCAGAATGTTAAAAGGCTTCCAGTATAATGGTAGCATTAATAGGAAAATAAGGGAAATTTTTTTCAATTTTCCATATTATGACAAAATTACAAACCTCTTGGGCTGTTACTTCTACTGAATAATAATCTTTTTCTCTGCTATAAAAAGCAAGAGAAATACATACTGGATTGAGTATGAAAATAATAGAACCCTTTCTTTGATTCCAAGCTATTCCCTCTCACAAAAATTAGAAATATTTTTACCTCTGATGTTCTCTTAGTAGCACTCTATCAATTCAGATGAAAAAATATAATTATTTCTGATGAATCAAAAATTTAAGTGATCTAATGCTGGAGAAGGAAATGGCCAACCATTCCAATATATAGTCCAGAAAACCTGCTTGACAAAATTTGCCTATGGAGCCACATAAAATTAGAAAGTAAAAATCTGAACAAAAATAACAAAATGTGATCTAAAAGTCAAAGGGAAAATTTATGATGGTCTTAATTAGGCCATAACATTATTAAAGATGACTTGAATGAGAAATCTAAAATATTTTATCACATAATCCTATGACCAGAAAAGGAGTAAGACTAATGAATAACATAATTAATTAGTCTACTTTATTGATAACCCCAAGATGATAAAAGAAGTAGAGCAAGACCAGTAATTTATTGGGTCACTTTTTGCTATGGATTTATAGAAAGGCACAACAATAGTTGAACAAGATGAAAAGTCATAAGGAGACTGCTATTCCCAGTGAGAGGAAGGATGCCTAAATTGATGGACTCAGGGATGATTGAAGAAATGTTAGAGTGTTATGTAGACTTAGTTTTAGTCTGAGTTGGAAGAAAAAAAATCACTCCATAAACACTCATTAATTAGCCACCTATTTTGTGGTTAATCTTATACTAGGTCCTACAGACATAAAATAAAAATTAAACACCCACTGTTAGAAGTTGTATAATAGGGATGATTAATCAGGAAAGCAGACTGGGAAAGAGTAATCAGTCAGGCAAGAGGAAAACCATGAAAATACTAATATAATAATCTAGAGAGAAGAGATCAGCCTTGTTTCAAGTGCTACAGAGGAAAAAGAAGGAGAAAATGAATAAATGGAGAATGTATTAAGCACTATGTGAAAAGTAGTAGGAGTACCAAAAAATAAAGATAGTCCCTGCTCCTAATTCCCTCTTCATGGGCCTATCCTTAAACCAGTTCTCCTGGTTGATGAGTTTTTAGCCTAAGTAATAATTTCTTGAGGGATTCTAACTATGTTTATTTCACATTAAACTCTGCTCCCTTTTTGGAACTTCTCTCCACTCTACACATTTCTTGGTATCTTTATATGGTTCTCATTTTCCTGTTTCCTCTTAAGTGTTTTTTTTCCTCTTCCTACAATGTAAGTTTCTTGAAAATAATTTCTATCTTATTTATATTTGTATTAAATGGCTTAGCAGAGCACCTTGAAAATAAATATATTTCCAAATTTCAGATGCACATCAAATGGAAAAGTTTAATCCTCTTTAGGATGCAGTGACAAAATAGTATCAATATCATTATTCAAATTCTAGAATGAATCATTTGATAATGCCAGGACTTCAGCAACAAGGACTTTATTTCTTTTTAAGATATTTAGTAGCTGTGGGCATAAAAATATGAATAAGCTCTAATTATATTGTCTGAATAAGGTTATATACAGCAAATTAGTGTATCATTTTGCTTCTCAATACCAGTAATCATCTATAAAGAAAAGTGAAGAAAAGAATCTTGTACTATGGCCAAATTGTACAAATCTTACTGCAGATGTTCTAATAATTCATAAACTTTGAGGGCAACAGTTCCTTAAAATTGTCCTAAATTTTCAAAGAAAATACTCAGATGGAGAATATGATTAAAGTCATGCTAAGCAACTCCTGGATTATTTCTGATAATATTGTACCATTGAGTTATTCTCCAACAAGTTAGATTTCTGTGAAGAAGCAGCAGCAGCCTAATGGGGGTAACAACCAATTTTCTACCGAAAATCTAATTTTCCTCTACTGCATGAGTAAGATATCGATGAGAGGGTATTTTGGTTTTCTCCTCTGAACCAGGGAACTGATGTGATGTTTGCCAGAAGATGTCTCCTAATGTAGGTTACATATTTATTATATTTTGCAGCAGTTTATAATTGATGGTTTTATATACTTTTTTGTTTTTCTTTTAATTGTTTTTATTTTTTTCTTTTAGTTTTTTTTTTAACCAAACTTGTAGCTTCATAGTTCATTGTTATGTCATCCCACTGATATAAAAATCTATAGAATTAATGCATTGCTAAAAACAACATTGAGAGGTCAAGAGCCTGGAATAAAGTCACAAAACCTATGATTGTCAGAGATAAGACTAGAACCTAAATAGCTTGTCACTAAGACCTGTTCTAAATCTAACACTCCATACTTTCTTTCTTTACTTAAATTAAATTTGTTATCTAGTAAAAATCATTTAGAAGAACCCCTGTCTGTCACCATTATCTTTTCTAGATTTAATTAAGAAAACAGAAGTATATGGAGTTTTAGACCAAGAGAATTTACTTTTTCTATATCTTTACGAACCTTTAGAAATTGAATACTTAGAAAATGTAAACTGGTAGATTTAAAATGTACATACACAAATACACACACATACATATGGAAGGCAACTCTGGTGCAGAAACAAAATTTTCAGTATTCAAATATTTTTATTTTTCAAATTTTTGGGAGATGAGAATATCTATCTGTAAATGTTAGTAATCTACATATAATTAGGATTAAAACCTAGAAGTACCATTGAAACATTGAGAATATGAAAGGAGAAATATTTGATCTAGGTTCACAAATTTTTTAAGTAGTCATGTAATACAGAAAGTGAAAATTTTGTATTTTCCTACTCGAAATCAGTAGTGCTTTTTTGGAGGAAATCTCTTCTATGAATGAAGGAGCTGTTTATTCTAATGTTCATATCATGTCTTATTTTCTCCTAATTTCTATGCAATGCCAATAACAATCTGCCCTGTTGTAGATTGGAGGCCAATCACAGTCTAGCATATTTGAATTGTTTTTTTCTTTCCTTTTTTAGACCTAGAGCATGGGTTATCTTTTGCCTTTCTTTGTATGCTAAATGCCTGGAACATAATACTTTTAAAAACTATTTTGCCTGAAAATAATTTTTTTGCAAAGCTAGTGGCTAACTGGTGATGAATACCAATTATTATTATTGTTATTATTATTATTATTATTATTATTATTATTAGTAGTAGTAGTAGTAGTAGTAGTAGTAGTAGTAGTAGTAGTAATAGCAGGAGCAGTAATAGTAGTAATAGTAGTAGTAGTAGAGTAGTAATAGTAGTAGTAGTAATAGCAGTAGTAGTAGTAATAGAAGTTGTAGTAGTAGTTGTTGTTGTAGTTGTATTAGTAGTAAATCTTAAGTATTCATGTGGGAAATATTCTGGTTTTGTAAGCCCACTTTTTCAACATTTACTCTTCTGTAATCAATGCTTCTCCTTGCTTTCATTTACAGTGATAGATGAAAAAAAATGTTATTAACTGAACAATTAAAAATATATTTTTTCAATCTTAATTTATAAGCAATGTAAATATCAAAGCCAGGATTGAACACAAGCTCTCTAACTCCAAATTCAATGTT